>NW_012109552.1:749099-824951 GCF_000951045.1 Mandrillus leucophaeus
ATTTAATTTAGCTAGCATATCTTGGATATGTAGAGATGGTTTAAAAAATATTTCAGATAAGAGCTAAATATTTTTGTGAAAGTCACTTAAATATTAAAATCAAGATTTGAACAGATTATATTGGGCATGTTTTCTCATATTCACTCCTCTCTTTTCCCTTCCTGTTTATAAAAGGTCTAACAGCTAATATCCTGTTCTCTCTAAGGACTGAAATGATTGTTCTGCTTGGTGTTTTTATGCACATTGTAACTACTGGTGACCATAAAGGCATAGTTTAACTCTTAAAATTATAAAATGCTGCAAAGACATCTTTTTGCACTTTCAATGCCCGTCATTTAATGCTTGAAACTTTATGAAATAAAGTCACCTATTTATTTGATTTACAGAACACTTTCAAGGTAAATGACAATTCTGTATTTTTAAATGGTGGGTATAGATTCACAGGCTTCCACAAATTCCTTGCAACAGTGCTTTAGAATGCATTCTAAAGTGTTTTATACCTATATATCGGGTCCTCTTCTTGAACGTATTCAAAATAAAGTTCTCAAGTAAAGATTCTTAACTCAAATGAAAAGATGCTGTAGATATTTTACAAATTCAATATGATTTCCTAAAACATTCAGCTGCCTTTAAAGAAAATCAGTCTTTCTGTCAGGCCTTGGCAGTGAAGCTATAGTCTGCTGAGATGGCAGTATTCAACACCCTGCGTCCTGCTCTGCAGCAGACATTAAGCTTTGGCTGTGACCATGCAATCCCATTTTAAACTCTTGTCTCTATATGTGTCAGTTATAAGTTGGCAGCTGGCTGCAACAATCATTCAAATCTTCAGATCTGAGGATTTAATTAAAATACTCCATAATAAAATGAAACCATGAATTCCACGGTTTGTAAATACATAGTTAAATAATTCCAAACATCTAAAATGTATGTTGGTATGTTTCCTTTGCTGTTCTAAATTTAAAATTGTAAATTAATATTGTGAAAACCCAACAGAAGTTACATGGGATATAATATTCCAAGCCTGAGCTCTTAAGTGGCCTACGTCTTTCTTCAGTAAGGTCATTTGGCAGAGAACAAAAATGCAGAGCTCAGGAGAATGAATTCGCAGCTTTTTCTCCCATCTGGACAGAGTTGCAGCTCAGTCCTTTGCCGATGGCTGGCTCAGCTTTGACCTTTTACACTGTTCTAATCTCTTAGAAATAATTCCAGTGAGAATTGAGTAAAAATTCACTGTTTAGCAGTTTAAGGAACCAGGTAGTTCCTGACCGCATGCCTTTATACTTGATTTCCTAAAGGTGCTACAGACTTGGTAGGCCCTTTTAGGGATATTCTAGAAAAATTCACTGGAAAAGTTTCTGTGGTGTCAGATTTTGGGCATAGTGGCTGCTCTTACAGAACTTGGAACTGTAGCATGTCAGGTAGTGACAGACAAAAGAGATTGTTTCCATTTGAGGAAGCAGGAACAAAGAAAAGAACCAACCTGCCACATAGTGACAAAATTGCTTTAGCAACCCAGGCCCTTTAATCCTAGTCCAGTTCCTCACCAACTCGTAGCACACTGCATTCAAAAAGAATCACTGTGAATTTTAAGAGAATTTTTTCCCCCTCTGGTTGAGAACAACTTACTATTTCTGTGTCCATGTGGCTCTTCATGATTTCAGTTTATTAAAAAATTGTATTGTATATTAATGATGGTCATTTTTCCATGTTCACATTTCGACACATAAATAAAACATGCTACAAAGGAAAACAGTGGGATTTACTGGTAGAATTACCGAGATAATAGCAAAGTGGGTAAGAATATGGACTGTAGAGAACTAGACTCCTAACGCTTGAACACTTAATTTGCCATTCTTTTCAGTGTGGGATCTGAGACACATGACTTACCCTTGTATGTATGTTTGTTTCCTTTGTGTGAAATGGGGGTAAATATTAGTAGCTATCCCATTGAATTGTTTAAGGATTTAATTAATCTATATTAAGTGCTTTTAGCAGTACCTGGCATGTGGTTAAGTTTATATAAGAGTTAGCTATTACCATTATTATTTGGGCAACCCTAGATATCTTAATCTCTCTGAGACTCAATTATTTGATCTGTAAACCATGGGTGTTACCTATCTTGTAAAGTTTTTATTAACATTTAAATAACACAAAACATAAATGAAATATGTATAATTATATAACACATGCACACAGCCTAGTAAAATAATTGACAAAAAACAGGTAATCAATACCTGTTGGTTCACTTTCACTAAAGAGGATACATTGATATTTCCTTTAAAAATATGTATTAATTTGTTTATATTTTTGAATGGACAACACATTTTTACATGGGTTAGAAATTAAAACTTTTCAAATCTCTGCAGTAGGAAGTTCAACATCCAACTTTTTCCCATTTATTCAGTTTCCATTACCCACTATCATGGTTAATAATTTTTACTACTTGTATATATGTCCTTTTAGAGTTGTTTCATGCAAATATAAATGCATAGTTTTATTTTTCCCCCTTCTTTCACATATGAAGCACATTACACAAACTGTTAGGCATCTTTCTTTTTTCACTTAATATATTTTGAAGAGTTTAGCATAGCGGTAGTATAGATAGCCATTTCCTTTTATAAATTTACAGCTGTGTAATAGCCCATTGCAGGGATGTACTATGATTTTATTAATCAGTAACCCACTGATGGTCTTTTGGGTTGTTTCCAACCTTTTGCTATTAGAAGCACTGCTGCAGTGAGTAACTTTGTACATAGATTACTTTGCACTTATGGAAGGCCATCTGTGAGAAAAATTCCCAGAAGTGCAATTGCTGGGTGAAACTTATATACATTTAATTGTCAAATTGTCCTCTAGGAGAGTTGTACAGATTTATCTAAACATTAGGTATTGTATAACTTTTGAATTTTGCCTGTCTGAATACATGAAAAATACACCTTGGTTAATTTTTATTCATATTTTTCCTGTTACCATAGTGAATAAGCATTTTCCCATTGTTTAAGGTAATTTGTATTTATTTTCTATGAACCCTCTTTACAGGTTTGTCTTGATTTCTTAGGAATTATGAACATTTAGGGATATGAACTCTTCATCTGTAATAAGATTAGCAATTGCTTTTCCTAACTCAACAATTATTTTTATACTAATTTTTCCCCACACAGGCATCATAAAAATCTTTATATATTTGAATTTATTTTCTCTTACATGAATTTTGGATCTGTGTTAGAAAGGCTTTTCCTGTTCTGAGGAGATGTAATAACTCTCTTATTTTTCGGAGGAGATGTAATAATTCTCTTACTTTTCCTTTAAATACTTTTATGATTTCCTTTTTTTCACTTAATTTTTTGATCAAAAGTAATCTTTATCTGTACTCTGTATTCTGTCTATTGGCATTTGTATTACCTCACTATTATTCAAATGGTAATTCTAGCACCTACTGGCATGTAGAAGATACTAAATGTATGTTTATTGAATTGAATTACATACATTATTCGACTTTACAAGGTATTCTTCATTCTTTAACACTAAGGTCAAATAAGAGCCCCACATTAAATGCCATGCTTGGGTCCTGGGTGCTGCACTCTACATCATTCCAGGGACACCATTGCCATTGTGATGGGGTAGAACTTAATACTCACGGCCATGGGTGGCAACCTGCCTTGATTTGTCCTACCTCCATCAGAGAGGCATCAGTCATCACTTCAAATTGTTGATAAGTTCTTGGAATCTGTGACTTTAAATGAAATGACATACAGTAGGCCCTCAAATAATGTGGTTTAATTGTAATGATGAGAAAAAAATCTGTTTCATTATAGTCAATTTGCTTATAAATAGCAGTTTTCAAGAACTTATTAATGATGTGAAGTAAGGATGTATTGTACATGTTACAACCTACTTGCCTTCCCGTGATGTCATGATCTGCTTGAAGGCAGATACTTTGAAAATTCAACCTTTGATATCTAGAACATAACAGTATGCTTGCATACCTTATATATGTTATGAATCACTGTGAAATGAATGATCACATACCTAATACATTTTTGAAAGTGGAGACAGGTTGTATTTGGTTCATCTACAGTGTCATTTTTTATTTAAGTAACCTATTAAATATAGCTCATCATTTAAGCTAAATGTTCATTCAATATTTCTTTGTAAGAATAAAAAATAGGTTTTACTTATACATTATTCCTAGAGGCAAGGGTTTCTCATGGAATTGCGTAATTTTTAGTATTTTTAAAATGACTGCCATATTCAGAAAGATACTGTATGGTTTCTAGAGGAAAACTTTTATTTATGCTTGTTTTAAAAATATAACTACACACAGATATCATTATTGAGCACATCCTACAGCTATAGGCACTATGCTAAAATTTTGGCACACATGCTCTCTCATTTAATTCCTTACAACAATATGATCATTATCTCTATTTCATATATAGGAGAATCACAATGTTTAATGTCTTAAATTGGAGATATTAAGACTCTTGCCCAAAGCCACAGACATGGTATTAATAGAGCCAGACTCTAAACCCAAGTAATTTGAATCTAGGGCCTAAGGGTAACAGCTATGATATTCTGCCTCTCTCCTGACCTTATTGAGGCTCATTATCCTAAGATTAGTGATATGGATGTGTAAAATTAGGGGCCAAAAAGAGAGAGAGGTCACTAGCTGATATGGTTTGGCTGTGTTCCCACCCAAATCCCACCTTGAATTACAACTCCCACATTTCCACGAGGAACCTGGTGGGAAGTAATTGAATCATGGGAGTGAGTCTTTTCCCTGCTTTTCTCACAATAGTAAATAAGACTCATGAGATCTGATGGATTTAAAAGTGGGAGTTTCCCTGCACAAACTCTCTTTGCCTGCTGCCATCCATGTAAGATGTGCCTTTCACCTTCTGCCATGATTGTGAGGCTTCCCCAGCCACATGGAACTGTAAGTCTATTAAACCCTTTTTTCTGTATAATACCCAGTCTCAGATATGTCTTTATCAGCAACATGAAAATGGACTAATATGCTAGCATTGCTTGATTCCTTAAACATTACATTTAAGGAGAAGCTCCTGATTTTCATTTCTTTCATGCCAAAATCCCTCAGAAGACAGTGGATCTCTGAATACTTATCATCACCTGGAAACCACTGAAGAATGACCTAGTGGTATCATAACAGCCAAACAATACACAGCCAATGCATTTCTAGATTTTGGGCCTCTCTCCAGTGGTCAGGAATATATGCTTCCTTTATTACAGAGCTACAGGGACCCAAGGTTATATGTTCTCGTACTCAGATTGTCTGTGAGGAACAAATATTTTAATTACATTCTCTCCAACCACTAAAGTTAGATTTGCCACTGCCCTTCTGCCTATATCACAACTTAAATACCCCAGCCCCGACCTAATAGATAATTGTATTTGTGCACATGTGTAATTTTGTTGAAGTTCCTCTAGTAATTGCAGAAAAAATACATTTTTAAAAATAGTTTATCTCTCAATATTCTTAAAAATTCTTTCTGATCTACATAATATTATTAACTGCATGATGAATAAACATTCGACTGAGGTACTTCATTATTTTGGGCTTTCAGGATTAGCCTAACTCCAATGAACTGTTAGTCATTTTCCTCACACATAAAAATGAATGCCACAAATGGGTAAACCCTCCACATTCTATCATATTAGATCAATGATACATGATATAGTACAAGGAGGAGAGAGACCAAAAACAGTGACATTATTAAGTATGGGTTAATTGAAAAATTGTTGGATAAATAATTACTAATTAAAAAAAAATGCCTGTGGTAAAATCAGAATTCTGTTCTGAAATATTAACTTCTTTAGCTTTGTATTTTGACTTCTCGTGAAATTCAGTATCCTGTTAATTGATTATTCTTAATTTATACATTGCTATATTTAAACATGTGAGAAAGTAAAAATTAACCTGGACTAAGAAAGTAAAGGTCTACCCAGCCATCCATCAGGCTGAAATAACAGACATAGATGAAGTTAACAGTCAATTTATCAGGAAACAATAATTTTCCCAAGGACATACAGCAGGTGGAAAGTGTCATAATGACCTCCTTCACTCAATTGAAGACTGCGTTTTTACACACTGAGAAACTGCATTCTCTCAAATCATAGACTATCTGAAAATTTGCTCTTTGAAATTACATCAGTAAGAATTAAACATTGCATTCTTGACTGGAGTACCAAAGTCACTTTGACACAGAGAGGCAACTCGGTTTCCAGCCTAGTCCTAGAGCTTCAAATATGGGGTTTCTAAACACAACCTTCTACATTTATCTTGACTTTTTGGTTTCTAAGAAAACAGGATCCAGAATCCACTTTGCAGGCCATATTCTTTTTTACCCAGTTCTGCTTTGCAACTATTGAAACCCTGCTTCATTTAAATTTCTCTTATGCTCTGCCCTCCTCAATTTTATAAAACTCTTTTTCTTTTGTTTAATGAGATGCCCCAGATTTCTGCTAGAATGTAGTTTCCTTCATTGCAATTGGTCAGTAAACTAGGTTTGTCCCTGGTATTAATAGTCTGATTGGGCTGAAACACATGGTTAAATATTCATGAAAAAAGATACATCTGATACATCACGGAGAAATAGTAATACAATTTATAGGGATAAAGGGTTCAAGTTGAGTAAAAAATGTGACAGATTAACTCATAAAATATGTGGCATGCTATCCTTTGCTTTTCTAGGGATAGACAGCAAATTTACCTCTAGGCATGCAAGTAGCAAAGAGAAAGATGTAATCAGTTTCAAAGCTTGCAGTATTTAAGAAAAATCAAATCAATTGCCTAGAAAAAGTTAAACTCTTTATGCCACTGGGATTTGCGAGGTATGTGTCCTCAGAAACACTGTGATGAAGTGAACTGTAGTCTCAACTCTCTCTAAATTGAATAGAGAATAGTAACATGTTCCACAAAGCAATTAATGTTATTGAAATTCCTCAGGACTAGAGAGCTGCTCTTGTCTGTGTCTACATTGATCACATCACCCCTCATGACCTATCTGAATTGCGAGTCTCTCTTGCCATTATCTCATCCTCTGGAAGTGATGGAGAGCCTTGGTCGAAGGGCATGTCCTCTTACATGTACCTGCCAAGCTACTAGAAACATGGAAATTACGAGAAAGTGCACAGGCAGCTGCAGTCAGCCCACTCATTCCATTTCCCATGATTCCTTCCAGAGTTTTGGCAATGTAAAAATTAGAGAAATAAAAATATAACCGTAACTGGTCTGCTCAGAAATCCCCTATTATATGCATAAAATCATCCATATAATCATAAAGTACTTATTTTCTATCAAGGCTGTAGAGAAATAAAAAGAAGCAAGCTATAGGCTGAGGATATTTTGGCTCTCCAACACCTTTAAGAAGATATACAAGGACAAATAAACTCTCGAAAAGGAATGTGCTTATAGTTAATTTGGGTCCATGCTTGAGATTTCTAAAAGACTGTTTTAAATTTAAGTCCTAGTTGTTATGAAAGAGAAAAACAAAATTATATAATTTAAGAGATAAAATGCAAAATACATACAAACTGTAACTTCAGAATATTATTTATTGTAGGGAACAATATTTAATCTTTAAAAATATTCTAATGATTAAAATAAGATAAATATAATTTATTTAAATATTTACAATTAAAATTTATTATAATTTATCTAAAGCCAAAAAGGAAAATACTGTCACATCCTTAAAAATACTTTGTTTCTTTATCTCAATCTTGACAATTGTTCAAAATAAAAAAAAATTCTGTTGTATATTAGTGAAGTTATCTTGCATCAATATTTTAAAGCATTTGAAAGTTGTGAAAATTTTTTCATACATACTTATTTTCATTCTGGTAGTGTTATTTTTTGTGTGAAACTTTTTGAAAACATTATCCATCAATCAAACCAGTATGTTTCAATGTTAGGTATTGTAAAAGTTAAGAAAATAAAAAAAAAGACATATAAATTGCAAAGTTTGAGTCCTTGTCACAAAGGGATTTGTGACTCAGTTCGAGAGACATTTCTTTATTACTTATTATTGTTAAATGTAAGCAAATGTGGATCTAATGAATGCCAAGTAGAGGTGGGCAATGTCCTAGGTGCTTAGCGACCCAATGGTGAGTGTGTCAGTTAGGGTCTTGGCAAGGATCAGATGCAACACTCAAACTGGGTAATTTAAGAAGCTGTTTACCAAACGAGGGGTAGATTTTAGGGAGGTCATCAAGGTATTGTGCTGCAAAGGCTGCCATTAGAGGGGAGTTGTTTCTACCTCCACTCTGCTGGTGGAAGTAACTCAGTGGATGTGAGACTAACATCTGACTGAAAAGAAAAAGTGAGAGACAGCATGATGTGTCAGGAGAAGTAAATGCAATTCTAATATTTGTATTGTAGTTTTTAGGTGTATGTATGCATTGATATGTTCATATTTGTGGGGTTTTTCTTATAGAGATGAATAAACGTGGGAAATTTGTAGAGATGAATAAACATGGGAAATTGATAGGACTAGAATAGTTCAAACTTCTGATGCTATGTAAGTGGTGTAGAAGGAGAAAATGGATTATCCAGAAGGTATATAAGAACATTAAGCAGGAATCACAGATGGAACATAATAGGAGCTGCATAAGAAGTAGGAGTTAGAGATGAACCTTACTTAGTTTTTTGTCCTGTAGAATTTGAGATTTGTAATTTTATTTACTGGAAAAATTAATAGGGAAATGTGCTTGGTTTTGTAATATAGATTATTTTTCTGATTTCTAGTCCCAAATTATTTCATTGAATTCTCTCATCCAAAATCATTGATCTTTTCACCATTGGAACTTGAAATTTTGTATTTCTTGCTCTGATAAATAACTAGGCTCAATCCCTAATATTTGGGGAGCTTACAACTTAATACAAATGAGGATGATGAAAATAAGTTATTGCTTGGGCCACATAATTTTAACTTTAAAGAATAGCAAATAATAAAACCAAAAGTCCATGATTGTGGTCCTACAGTCAAAACCATAAAGCCAAATGAAAACTCAGTGTTATAAATTATTTCAAATACATGGATTCAGTATAATGTTCCATATTTCATATTTAGTTCGATCTGTTTTTAAAAGCCAGACATTATCTTTTAGAACTCATGAAGAACAGAGATCCTTTGTTTCTGTTTTAGGGGCTTAAATCAATAATTTAATTATTTTAGTTGCCATTGTTCTTTTATCCTTACTAGGCCCTAGATTTTATATTGCTTTAACACAATTAGTTTATCTGTGTGTCACATTTATATATTTATGGTTTGAGTAATACTAATTTTAAAAATAGTTAATTGTGATTGCAGAGTATATCTAAGTTAATTTAGGATTATAATGTGCAGTGTTCCCAGACCATTAACTTATTTGGGAGCAAGGGATATTTAGGGGCCATGATATTTTCCTAATATAAATAAGTGTTATTCCCAGATACTAGAAGTACCCAACTTCTCCTGATTTGTATCTGGACTGTAGAGTTTGTAATTTGGAGGGAAACAGTATGGCGGCCTCTCAAAAAAGTAAAAATAGGACTACCATATGATCCATCAATCTCACTTTTGCGTATAGACAAACGAAATAAAATCACTATTTTGAAGAAATATCTGCACTCTGATGTTCCTTGCAGCATGATTCACAATGGTCAAGGATAGAAACAACCTAAGTGTTAATCAACAGATGTACTGATAAAGAAAATGTAAAAAAAAAAAAAATGCATTGTATATAACAGAATATTATTTAATCTTAAAGAGAAGGAAATCCTGCTATTTGTGACAGCATGGATGAATTGGAGGCCATTATATTACATGAAATAAGCCAGGCACAGACAGACAAATACCACGTAACCTCACTTATATGTGAAATTTAAAATACTCAAACTTACAGAAAGAGAAAATAGGATGGTGGTTAACAGGGGTTACAAAGGGCGATAATGCAGAGATGTGGGTTAAAGGGTACAAACTGTCCTAAACTGAACAAGTTCTGACGATCTGATGTATAGCATGGTGACTGTAGTTAATCATAATTAGCTATGTACTATATACATGAAATTTTCTAAGACATTAGATCTGACGTATTCTCACCACATTAAAAAAGAGTAACTATGTGAGGTGATAGATAGGCTAATGAGCTTGATTGTGGCAATCATTTCACAATGTATATGTATACAAGTCATCACATTGTGCATCTTAAATATGTACAATTTTATTTGTCAATCATATCTCAAAAAAGTTGAAGAAAGCTGCTGGAAAAAGCAGAAAGTGTTACTACTAAAGCTGTTAAATTTTAAATACTGTATACTCAACCTCAACTGCTGAAGATCTTCTGCCTGAGTTTCAGAGGGAAGAGTTTATTGGGTTATAATTTTCACACAGATTAAAAATGGTTAGGAGCTTCAGGAAAATGTCCTTTCTGAATTGTCTTTTCCTTACATTGTGATAAGTGCTTATATTACTTGGTATTGATTAAATGTTTGTTTAAATAGCTGAGGAAAAAAGGGAGAGAGATTGATTTTGTGTGGGGCGTTAAATCCTCCAAATTATTTACCATGAGAAAAAACACAGTAATTTTTAGGTAAACAGTCACTAGAGTTTATCTCTGAAAAACACACACACACACACACACACAGAGAGAGATGCACACACATACTTGCACACACACTGGGGATGTTTATTTACCTCTCATTTATATTAGCTTTGAGGAATCTATGGAGACTCATTATATTTATAATGATATAAAAATGCTTTTTCCTAATATACTTGCACTGTTAAAGCAATACTGATAGTAAAACAGTGTGAGAACATTCCAGGGATATTTTAAAGAGATTAAACCTTGACATGAAGCTATTTATTATAATAGAATACATTTTTAGTCTGGGCGCGGTGACTCATGCCTATAATCTCATCACTTTGGGAGGCTGAGGCGGGCGGATCATCTGAGGTCAGGAGTTCAAGACTAGCCTGTCCAATATGGTGAAATCCCATCTCTACTAAAAACACAAAAATTAGCTGGGCATGGTGGCATTCGCCTGTAATCCCAGCAACTCAGGAGGCTGAGGCAGGAGAATTGCTTGAACCTGGGAGGTGTAGGTTGCAGTGAGCCAAGATCGCATCACTGAACTACAGCCTGGGCGACAGAGTGAGACTCTGTTTCAAAAAAATAATAAAATAAAATACATTTTTACAACACTTTTCTATTTTTTCATAGTATCTTTAAAAATTTATTGTAATAAAGTTTTCAAGAAAACGTCTACAGCATCTTGTACATTGATACTCATAACATATACAGTCATGTGCCACATCATGACATTTTGGTCAATGAGAGACTGCTTATACTATGGTGAACATATAGGATTATAATAGAAATATAGCATTTTTAGTCTTTTATGCCCTATTTTTACTATACCTTTTCTATATTTAGGCATACAAATACTTACCATTGTGTTACAATTGCCTACAGTACTCTGTACAGTAGCATGCTGTGTAGTTTGCAGCCCAGGAGCAATAGGCTATATCATATGTATGTAGTAGGCTATAACATCTAGGTTATTGTAAGCACACCCTATGATGTTCAGATAATGATGAAATCGCCTAACAATGCATTCTTCAGAGCATGTCCCTGTCGTTAAGTCACACATGACTGTATTTACATAATTACACCATTTTAACATTTTAGCTCAAGTTTTAAATTCATAATAATTAAAAAATCTGTTTTAAACTGGAGTTTTTGATTAATATATGCATGCCTCTACACTCAATATGCTATCTTAAGATTTAATGAAGTAGTGCTTTGATCTCAGCCCATGAAAAAGAAACGAAGAGCAAATTTAAAAATTGGGTTATATTTAAGTGACAAAACTCTGCCACAGTGAAATAGTGTTCTCTGAAAAAAATCAATAGACATTTGCAGCTTAGAAAAGCAAATCTTATTGTAAATAGTTATGTCTTGTAAATGGCTCTTTCAATTCATTTTAAGTGTCAAAATACATTATGGTTGGACTTATATTTAACTATTACTTTTTACTACAATCACAGTAAAGTGTCTCCTAACCAATTCTACCTAATGGTTTTCCTGGATAATGTGACTAGTTCTTTATTTTCTTTATGGGGAAAATTAACCATGGATTTAGTTAAAGATTAACTATTGATGATTCCTATTGTAGTGAATACTGTGATATTCTACTCAGATCCCCTTCCCAGAAATGAATGACTGTCTCCTAACTGCTCTGTGTGCTGCCAGTACATACCCACTTCAGGAAGTCTGGTATAGTTTGGCTCTGTGTCCCCACCCAAATCTCACCTTGAATTGTAATAATTCCTGTGTCAAGAGGAGCACAAGGGAGAGATAATTAATTCATGGGGGAAGTTTCCCCCTTACTGTTCTCCTGATAGTGAGTGTGTTCTCATGAGATCTCATTATTTTATAGGAGGCTTCCCCCTTTGCTCAGCTCTCACTCTCGCTCCTGCAGCCCTGTGAAGAGGTGTCTTCTGCCATGATTGTAAGGTTTATGAGGCCTTCCCAGCCATGTTGAACTCTGAGTCAACTAAACCTTCTTTCTTTGTAAATTACCCAGTCTTGGGTATTCCCTCATAGCAGCATGCGAACAGACTAATACAAAGTCCTTTAACTGAAGAACGCCATGTTCCTGGCTCAGATTGCATCCAATGATGGGTTAATATAGATGATAAAGGTTAAGTCTCTTCTCTCCCAACTCAGTGCAATTCTAAAGGGTTATTCCAGCTCCAGAGTTCCCTGAGGGGTTGGCTGAGGTTTTTCTTGAGAATGAATCACACTGCAGACTCTCCATCTGCCCAATCCCATTTTCTTCCTTACCTTTTCTTTTCACAGTTACTGATCTCAAGAACAGTCCCTAATAATCCATCTTTATGCTAACCTCCATTTCAGAGTTTGCATTTAAGAATGCAACCTGCAACACACACCGAAATCCCATGGCTTTCAGGCTACTCTCAACAGTACGCCCATTCGATTGATTACTGCAAGTTTACCTTGTGTTATTACAAAGAGTTAGGTGTATTTTCCCTAATTTATCTATTGTAGTTATTTTTATAATTTCATGATTTAACTGAAGACTACATAAACAAGGTAAAACTGTGAATTTTTTCCTTCTGATTATTGTTTTTCATTAAAAATGATTTGCAATGGAATCAGGTGTGGGCAAAACAACTGCAATTTAAGGCTTTTTTTTGAGATAGAGTCTCACCCTGTCACCCCGGCTGGAGTGCAGTGGCACAATCTTGGCTCCCTGCCACCTCCACCTCCCAAGTTCAAGAGATTCTTCTGCCTCAGCCTCCCAAGTAGCTGGGATTACAGGCATCCGCCACCACACCTGGCTAATTTGTGTATTTTTAGTAGAGACAGGGTTTCACCATGTTAGTTAGGCTGGTCTCAAAATCCTGACCTCAGGTGATCTGCAATTTAAGGTATTTTAAATTGCAAAAATCTATAAAATTTTACAAACAGATTGACTAAGTAGAATAAACTTTTTCTCTTTTTACTTATAAGAAATAAGAGCAAAAGTTATAGAAGATGCATAACGGGTGTGTTTTAAATGAGAAAAACAGTGAAAAACTCTTCTCAACAGACCTATATTCAAAGAAAAGATCTTTAATTAAAATATTCTTTAAAAACATGTGTGTATATAATTTTATTTATTTTTATTTTATTTTATATTATAATTTGAGACAGAGTCTCACTCTATTACCGAGGCTGGAATGTAGTGGCATCATCTTGGTTCACTACCACCACCACCTCCTGGGCACTAGCGAGATCTTCCCACCTCAGCCTCCTATAGCTGGGACTACAGGCGTGCACCACCATTCCCAGGTAATTTTTGTAGAGATGGGGTTTTGCCATGTTTCCCAGGCTTGTCTCCAACTCTTGAGCTCAAGCATTTCACCTAACGTGGTCTCCTGAAGAGCTGGAATTATAGGCATGAGCCACCATGCCCAACCTAGTTTTATATTATAATAAAATATTTCAGCTGTAAATACAGATTAAACATTTTTCACTTAGCTAATAAACTTACTGCCAAACGCATCAGATAACAAAACACACTATACTGCATAATAAAAACAAATAAAATATTATGACACCTTTAGTTTTCATCTGTATTTTAAAACAAAGTTGAAATATGGGTAGAGATTATCTGAAGGGGTTTTAAAACTCTTCAAAGCCAGATGACCCAAGAAAGGAAGAACACACAGAAATTTCTAGTCTGCTTTGTGCCTCCCATCCTGCACTATGGCAACAAAGAGCCTGATGAATTTGTTAAGATGCAGATTTGGATTCAGTATGCCTGTGGAGGGGCTGGAAGTTCTGCATCTCTAACAAGCTCGCAGTCCAGGTAGATTCTATTGCTATGAGAACCAGCAAGATCTAGAAAACTAGCTCAGCCATTTCAGTATAATTCATTTTTCCTTTGTTCCACTCTTAATTTGTACTTTACTTCTAACAAGAGGTTACCTGTTAGTGAATTGCTTGTTATTCACCATTGTATTAGTTCGTCTTCATGCTCCTGATAAAGACTGGACAATTTACAAAAGAAAGAGGTTTAACTGGATTTACAGTTCCACATGGCTGGGGAGGCCTCAAGATCGTGGTGGAAGGCAAGGAGGAGCAAGTCACATCTTATGTGGATGGTGGAAGGCAAGGAGGAGCAAGTCACATCTTATGTGGATGGTGGAAGGCAAGGAGGAGCAAGTCACATCTTATGTGGATGGCGGCAGGCCAAAACATGAAAAAGCTTGTGCAGGGGAATTCCTCTTTATAAAAACATCAGATTTTGTGAAACTTATTTACTATAATGAGAACAGCACAAGAAAGACATCCCCCATGATTCAGTTATCTCCCACCGGGTCCCTCCCATGACATGTGGGAATTCAGGATGAGATTTGGGTGGGGACACAGCCAAACCATATCAACCATTTTTAAACTTTAATTCTATTCTAGTTTTCCTGCTTTGTTTCTCCACGTCAAACTCTATTAATTAATGTATGGTAGTCCCATTAGGTTAACTATTAAGTCAACACCTAGTATGGTTAGAGCACAATTATGAGGTGATTTTTTATAATATCTGATGGGATAATTTTTCTTCCTTTTCCTATAGTTTCTGAGTCACTGGCTATAAGGTCCTATTGCAGAAATGAGTAGCTAATCATGCTGAGAAGTAGAATAGAGATATCTGATGGAACTGAATGAGTAGAAGTGTTGAACAGCAAGACCTGGCTGCGGTAGTAAAATATATATTTTAGCCTAGTGCTGATAATCACAGATAAAGTGTTCTTTTTCTGAGAAGATGATATTGGGTGTATGTGTCTAACAGAAAAGGATTATAGAGTTAATACTGCATCTTGGTAAAAAATGAGGCTAGTCTTCTTTGTAACTTTTTCACATTATGAAACTCGTCATAACAGTCATATAGAAAAAAAGCTGTCCTATTTTTGAGACATTCAGTGTTTTTCTGTTTGTGGATATATATATTGTTTCATAGCATATTGTATTATAAAAAGTTTGCATGTACTCATTCAACAAATTTTTCCTTGCATCCAAAAGAATGGTTTTGGAATCTTGTTTCAAAAATTAGTTTTTGAAGTTGGCTGAAACAGTTATTAAAAAGCATTTCCTCTATTAATAATATTTGATAACAATAGGGTTCTTTTTGCTTGTAAAGAACAAGTTCCAGCTGCTTTTGTATTTGTCTCAACCTTGTTCCACATATTTAACTTTTTCATAAGCTCACGAAAAAAGTACACCTCTAATTATACAGCATTAAAGTAATTGGGGAAAATACTGTATTTAAAAATATATTTTAAAATAAAAGATAAGCATAAAAATACATCAAATCCATTAGTGGTTTTTCCAAACAAAGAATTACTCTTTGGTTGTCTGTTTGCCATACATTACTAATATTTCCTAGAAGGAACTCAGCAAATTCTTGTTGATTATATGACAGCTTTCCAAATATTACAGGAACATCTTGTCTTCATTGAAGATTTAATATTAGGGATGATTTTGACTTAATATATCTAACTTGATAGTATCAGACAGTAATTTCTCAGACTAACAAATAATCTATAATAAAAAGAAAACAGCCTTCACCATGTCTGAATCTACATGACTTAATTATAATGTTGATTCAGAAGATAGTTCAGAGAATTTAGCGTTGCAGAAAAGACAAAAAGCCAAATTCTGTTAAGATTAACTGCATCTACTTTAAAGATATCTTTACGGCAAAAAATTCTAAAGTAAAAACAGAAAACAAAAAATACAGGTATTATTTGATCTGGTAATTCCTACTCTGACTCTGTAAGATTTATCTGGTTTACAAACCCAAGTCCTTAATTGTCCTTTATTGTAAGCTTTGGTAGTGTTATTGTTTTTTCAGGAAATGAAGTATGACTGTCATACCACAGTGTACCATAACATTTGTGGCCAATACTGTCTATAAACCTCTACCCTGATTATTAGCTTTGGTGGGAAAATCAGGAGAGGTAGCCTGCATGAGTAAGTTGTACCTCTCTCTTATAAATCCAAGATCCTGTGGTTGGGTCAAAATAGACAGATTTAAATATTCTAATCTCAGAAGTGACATCCTATCATTCCCAAACAGACTCCTGAGATTTGTTACTATCCTGTAACACTTCCTTCTCAGGTAACCACTATGACTTATTACTAAATGTATGCATTTGATTTAAGACAGTAAAGCTGAATCTTGTCTTGACACCATTACAACTAAGCACATGAGGTTCCATCATAGGGAACAACAACAACAAATAATTTCACATCCTGAGATAAACTAAACACACATGTAACATCTTGCCTAGTGCTATCCTCCAAATATATAGCAGACTTGAGCCCTTTCTTGTAAGTTGCTAACTTCCTAACCTAAACAATTTTATCTCTGACTTTTGCAATACTGGCATCTACAGATATGTGGATATTCTTAGAGATGTGATAATACTGTGAAAAAAATCATTGCATCCTCTCATTGTGAAGTGAATGGCATTGTGAGTCTTGGGAGTGTATGATTTTGTGAGGTCTTTAACTATATAAAACTTTAACTAAAACAGAATTATAAAATTCATGGGCTCATGAATTTTATAATCATAATATACTGTATGTATATTAGACATACATTATGTCTGATATTTAAAATATAAAACTTCTTATGAAGTCGGTACTCTCTTTCAAACCATTTGCAGGTAAAAATATACTTTTTATTTTCTTAATGCTTTTACCTGTGGCTTTTCTTTCCAAAGATGGAGGTCCCATCGAATTGCTCAGATTTAACTACGGGTGCCGAGTAGATGGATTTGTCCAAGAGATGTAACTCATGAGTTCCTCATACTCAGGTCAGTCTTTTCCAGCTGCAAGGATAAATCTCATAATTCCCAGATGAAAGTTTTTCTCTTGCTGACTCTTGTTACTGTCACGGATTCTAGTTCTTGGTGAAGTCTGGTTCTCTTTTGTACAAGTTTGCCAATACATGGCTTCTATTAGTGGTAGAATATTAGGAGCCTAGCTTTGATTATAATATCTGATTAACTGGTCTTTGGCAGGTAACAGATAACAGAAAGTGTGAGCTTTTCTTTATATCTGACCTCTTTGTCTTGATGATTCTATCATCTCTTTCTTGGGTCACCCATGTCCTTGCCACCAGGTTATAAGATACCATAGTTTTAGTAGGACCATGAGCCAATATCAGTCATCAGGTTGAAAAGTTGCTTGTGTCACTTTTTGTCTTCAATACGGAAAGCTATTTTGTCTCTGACTTTCAGTAGCATATTTTTTTGTTGTTGTTGTTGGACTTGTTTGTGTACCATTAAGACCTCAAATCATTAAAACAAAAACCACAAAACAAAAACAAAGCTGTGTGCCCCATGGAGTAGAGAGCAGCCTTTGGGTCAAAAAACCATAACAAGTTTGTCTCAGATATCTTTAGCACTTCCTTGACTTTTTGATTCCAGAGCTAAAGCAATTAACAGGTGAGTTTTTGTTGAAAATAAATTGTGTGCTTGTCTTTTAACCTATGGCTAAATTTGTAAAACTGAGTGTGACAGTTTTCTGTGTATTTGTGTAGAAGCAAAAAACAAAACAAAAAAAAACAAAAAAACAATATTTTAATATCTTTTTATAATTGGAGGTTTTTTTTTTTTTTTTGGTCTGTGGTTGGCATATATTCAGTTGTTTTTGGACTCTGTATAGGTCATTGTTGTGTTTTAAAACACATGTCCACACATGCTGTGATGTTTTTTCCCCTTCAAGAAGTGGAGATTTATTTGTGTTCCCTTGAGTATCAAGTAGAATTAATGACTGACTTCTAAAGAATAGACTAGGACAAAAATGATGGCATGTCATTTCTGAGATTAGAATATTCAAAAATTGTGGCTTTGTCTTGAGTCTGTGCTTTTCTAGGGGGCAGCCAGATGACATATTACGTGAGCAACCCTATGTAGGGGACCATACGGCAACAACTTGACTGTTTTATTTCTGAGATAACCTGACCCAGACCACTCAGCTACACCACTCCTATATTTCTGACCCTCAGAAATCATAAGAAATAATATTTTTTTTTGTTTTAAGCTGTTATGTTTGGAGTAATTTTGCTATATAGCAATAGGTAACAGTCATGTTATAGACAAACTTTTTTTTTTACTTTAAGAAATATAAAAATGATGTGTGAAGTTTACTCATGTAGCAGCATCCTCTCTAGAGATTGTGAGTCTTGGGAGTGTATGATTTTGTGGGGTCTTTAACTATATAAAACTTTAACTAAAATGGAATTATAAAATTCATGGGCTCGTGTGTGGTATAGTATATTGCAGTTTATCAACAAAACTTAGAGTAATGGTTAGAAAAAATGCTCTTAAATGTTGCTAGATTATTTGATCAGTGAACGAGAAGATTCTTCATATTGTTCAGGCAACATGTCTTTCTCTTCAGGTCCAGGAACCATCTTTTCATGTTCATTATCGTTAATTGTACATGCATAGCTAACTTCCTGTCTCTTACTACATGGAAAATGTAGCAGTATTGATGCAATGCAATAGCTTTTGGGAAAGTATTTGTATTAAAATAATATAGATCTTCCCTCTGCAGTTCTCCAATATCATGTTTTTAAACCTGGTTACATCATTACTTAAGAGGCTGCATCATCTATCATCTGTCCCT
Organism: Mandrillus leucophaeus; assembly: GCF_000951045.1. Taxonomy (NCBI): domain Eukaryota; kingdom Metazoa; phylum Chordata; class Mammalia; order Primates; family Cercopithecidae; genus Mandrillus; species Mandrillus leucophaeus. The sequence goes on from NW_012109552.1 coordinate 768,306, forward strand.
CCCATGAATACTGGCTTCCAACAACTCCTTTTACAGTTGTTATTGTGCTTCAGTGATAATGACCACAGTTGCAACACTTGCCCAGAGCATGCAGCAAAATGTGAATAATATTGTGTTTTCTGGTCATGTTAAATTTGGCTTTTGGAATGTGTGAGTGTGGAATAGCACATCTTCCAATTGCAACTTCTCTGGAACTGTAAGATTACAATCATTTCATTACCAGAAAGTGGTCTCTTTCAGTGATGAATGCAACTACTTCCTTCTGCATATTACCATTCAAGGAGCCATGGGTGGAACAAGAAGAGTAGTACCATCCGTGCAAGGAATGATCATCACTCCTGAAGTCTGGCTTAAGAGTAACCTGGAAAAGCACAGTATCACTCTTTCAATAAAAGGCAAGAACAGACACCAATGGGAAGAGCCCATGGCCTTGAAGAACAATAATCTGAGAAGTCCTTGAGTCATTTCAGGAAATGTTTGCAGCCACTACTGGGGGATTACCTGATATGTAGTGAGGCTCCTGTGAAAGAGAATGACCGATTTCAGTGTCAGTGAAATGGGTAGGTGCACAGATAAATGTGGTGGGTACACAGGATAAAAGATGTCCACTGTCATTCACCTCTGCTGCCCTCAGGAACTATAGACCAGAGGTGGCAACATAGTGGGAACACTGACAAGTAAGTCCATACATGTGGCTTGAACTCAAGGCTTGATGATGTCTGCAAGAGCTCTGAAATTATCTCATATCCCATGTAAGTGAGAATTATCCTAAACATTGTTGTCACCAAGGTCGGCACCATCCTGGTGGTCTAATCTAGCTTATTCCTGTGAAAGAAATATTGCATTTGCCTGAAGAGGAGAACTCTTGCCAGGGCCAAGCCATAGGGCTATAGAAACCTATAGCCTATAGAATCATATTCAAGGGATCTGGAACCTATGTATGGTGTAGAGACTAGGAGAGCATACTGAAGGGTTTGGAAAAACTGATATGGGTTCCCATGTTGGATCTGGAGCTAATATAGGAGCAGTTATGACCTTGGATTTTTTTGCCTGAACAGCACTGTTAATCTCTGCTGATCCCAGGCAGAAGAAGGGAAGCACTTCTAAATCAGGGGGCACTATGAGTGTACTGAGGCCTTGAGCCCAGGGCAGAGGTCTAAGGGTGATAGCATAACTAGGGCTGAGCATACGCTAGGTTCAGTAGTAGCAAAATAATGAACATGGTTTTGTCTGCATATTAAGGAAAACATTAGAAATTTATTAATGTGATAAATTCTCTATTGTCTTGTAAAGGTGAATATATCTTGTTTAGTTATATGTATGCATCTAGGTATACATATATATATATATAGAATATTAAAAGTATAAAAAAACATAAATAGTGAAGAGAAAAATAAGAAAAAATGGTATTTAAGTATACAAACTGTTCTTAGTAAAACTATAGCATTATTGTACAAAGCATGCAAGTCTATGTGTCAGACTCTACTTTTTTGGGAGAAGCTAAGCTAAGGCAAATATACAAAATGCCTCTGCTGAGTCACTTTACATGGAAATGTAGTAATTTAAGTATATTTCATAAGAATTTGTCTTCTTTCCCAAAAATATATAACTGGACAAATCGAATTAGTAATCATGGCTGTGATACAAATGCCATATTTAAATATATGTGTCATTCCACAGACATAATAAGCCTGCTACAGAGAAACAAGGATTTACACAAGCACTCCCAGGAAAACAGCCTCACACCTGATCTGTGGCTTATGCCATCCACACCTCGTAGGCTTCATGTGGGAAAATTGCCCTCATAGAGTTTAGCCTTGTGGAAGACAACATAAAATTCTAAAAAAATACATAAAATTGATATCATTTTAATATGTTTTGGATTGTATCCTTTCACAACTTTCTAGTATGGTATCTTTCAGATACTTTTATAAGTACCTAACAATTGATATACACAGGAGAGTACACACACACTAATCTGCGTATGCCTAAATACACACATACACACACACACACACACACACACACACACACACACACACACCCAAACAGGGCTTTAGATGTCTTAAAAGTGATATAAACAAAGATTTGCAGCACAGAAGAATCATGGTTTTACCTTTCAAAGGATTTGTTTTTATTTTCTCTAGAAATTATACATGATAATTTATATTCTTGTTCCTACATGTATAGTGTTGGGTACATGCTTGCCTATGTGAATCTTTTAAATTGTTTTAAACTATAAAAGTCCACTCTATTTCTAGGCATGTTTTGCTCAGTTACTTAAAGTGGTTGAGGTGGTAGAATTAAGACCATAAGGTTAATTAGGATACATTTTGTTGCATAGTCACTAAGCATATTCCTAACAGCAGTCAGTGAAATCACACTGAATATGTAGTATATGCACTCAAATTGAACTTCAAAGGCAAATGGTTCTAATACGGTAATGGTCACATTTGTTCTATTTTTGACTGGAATGCTACAAATTGACCCAATATTTATGAAGGAACCTAAATTTGTGCTTTAGATATTAATCACAAATATGGCTCTTCATTTGTCTGATATCACAAAAGGTGATAAGTTTTAAGTGTTCTGGGCCTCTTTTAAGGCCTGGAAAGACTCTTCTTTTACCATTTTTTCCTGCTTTTATAAGCAATCAAAATATAATATAAACCGAAGTAGAATTCGCTGATCTTAGTAACTTAAAATCTAAAAGAGTCATAAAAATTGGTCACATTAAATACATTTTTACTAAATAAATATAAGGTAATACTATAACATTGCTTAAAAATATGAATATAGCCATGTTGAGGAAAACCAGTATTTTCAGTATGAATGAGAAATTAGCAGTAAGAATGACTATCTGTAGGCAGAAAACGTTTAGTATAATTTTTGTTCTTTTCTCCATTTTTCTCCTTTGAAAAATGCATTTATTTTCTTTATTAAAAAAGTACAAGATAGGCTGGGCACAGTGGCTCATGCCTGTAATCCCAGCAGTTTGAGAGGCCTAGGTGGATGAATCAGTTAAGGTCAGGAGTTCGAGACCTGCCTGGCCAACATGGTAAAACCCTGTCTCTACTAAAATACAAATATTAGCTGTGCATGGTGGCATATATCTGTAATCCCAGCTACTCGGGAGGCTGAGGCAAGAGAATTACTTGAACCCGGGAGGCAGAGGTTGCAGTGAGCCAAGATCCCACCACTGCACTCCAGCCTGGGCAATGAAGTTAAACTCCATCTTAAAAAAAAAAAAAAGAAAAAAAGAAAAAAAGGTACAAGATATTAATATTTTAAAATTGCAAACAAACCAAAACCAGGTACTTCTCATTTAACAATTAAATGTGCTGAAATATTACAGTTAAATACAAATTGTTTTAAAATTGCAATTAAGACCAGCTATATGCAGTTGTAAAACTTTCTACAAAGCAAATGATGTTGCTATAAAATAGTCATTTCCTAATTAATGTACAGATTTTTATACATTAGAGATAAAGGAGAATACTATATGTAGTGGTCTATAAGAAACCTTGGTTCTGACAAAATATAAATGATATATTTTGTCAATATACTGTGTTACAAAATACATATATTTCTAGATTAATATCAAAGATGTAAACAAAAGTTCTCTGAAAAGGAATTTGGAGAAAAGAGACTTTATTCCAGTGAACAGTTTGCAAACTGGTGAGAGACAGCCTCTGGTGTAAAATGAAGGTGCGCTATAGAGAACAAAGAAAAGGTTTTGATTTTATAGTAAAAGTGTCTGTCCAGATTCCTAATCAAGTCTATTTATGAAAGTAAAGGATTGAAATCCACACAGTTCTAATTGGTCTGTATAGCTGAATTCTGATTCGTTGGTTTTAAAGCCCCAAACCAGAAGTCTCTGTCAGATGTTTATTTCAAACAGTCAATGGGAGTAGTAGTTTCTGGCCAAAGTTTATCTTGGCACTGATGGCAGGAAATGGTTTGGTTTGACTATAGAAAGAGGTCCTGTGACATCTTTACAATGTCTTTCTGAGAACACGGACATCCTTCACCCAGCTATAACTTCCTGGCTCAGTTGTAACTTTGAATACCTCAATTAACCATGTGGAGTCTATTTTGGTTGTTGGCCAGGGCTTACTTTAACAAAGCTGTAAGAAAGATAAATTAAGTGGGTTCATAAAGGTTTTGAATATATAAAGACTATTTTATGTTTATAAATATAAAGCAAAATAAAACCCCTTATCAAAATTTAAATTTGTGTTTTTATTTGAAGCAGCCTCTGGATCCTTAAGCGTAATCTGTGGCTACATCATGAATGTTTCAGAGGGAAAACTGCTGGGCATGGAAGTATGACTCAGGACAGCTAAACAAATTAAAAGCAAACAAGTAATCAAAATAAAAAATCAAATTGAAACTGGTCATTGACCATTCAGATCTAGATTTTGCAAATGTACGTATGTCTGAAAGTTTAAATATTATAACAGTCGAAAAGTGCAAATAGAAAAGTAGGGTTCTATTTTTATTGCACCACCTACTGGAATTGTTATATAATTGTAATACCAAAAATATAGTAAAATAAACTAAATCAAGTGCCTTTTTTTATTTCTCTTTCTGGACTCTGTCCTGTCTATAACATTTATTTTTCTGCATAGTTAAACCTCTCACATAAAAAATGATGTATTATTGTTTAGCTACTGGCATTTTTGTACAAGATGAATGCTTTATTATTATTATGTTTTACTAGTCCCCATTCTTTTTTTTTTTTTTTTTTAATACTTTAAATTCTGGGATACATGTACAGAACGTGCAGGTTTGTTACATAGGTACACGCGTGCCATGCTGGTTTGCTGTACCCATCAACCCGTCATCTATATTAGGTATTTCTCCTAATGTTATCCCTCCCCTAGCCCGCCACCCCCTGACAGACCCCACTGTGTGATGTTCCCTTCGCTGTGTCCGTGTGTTCTCATTGTTTGACTCCCACTTATGAGTGAGAACATGTAGTGTTTGGTTTTCTGTTCTTGTGTTAGTTTGTTGAGAATGATGGTTTCCAGCTTCATCCATGTCGCTGCAAAGGACATGAACTCATCCTTTTTTTATGGCTGCATAGTATTCCATGGTGTATATGTGCCACATTTTTTTGTCCAGTCTGTCATTAATGGGCATTTGGGTTGGTTCCAAGTCTTTGCTATTGTGAACAGTGCTGCTCTGTTCTAAAATCAATGAGAATAAACACCAGCCTTCTAGGATCAATCTCTAGTGTGTCTAAGAAGCAGAGATAAAGCATTAGTATTAATTTCTGTTATTAAACCAAAGCTGATATTTTCTTTTCTTTTCTTTTCTTTTTTTTTTTTTTTTGAGACAGAGCCTCACTCTGTCAACTAGGCTGCAGTGCAGTGGCACAATCTTGGCTTACTGCAAGCTCCGCCTCCCGAGTTCACGCCATTCTCCTGCCTCAGCCTCCCCAGTAGCTGGGACTATAGGCGCCTGCCACCATACCCAGCTAATTTTTTGTATTTTTAGTAGAGATGGCGTTTCACCATGTTAGCCGGGATGGTCTTGATCTTCTGACCTCGTGATCTGCCTGCCTCGACCTCCCAAAGTGCTGGGATTATAAACATGAGCCACCGCGCCCAGCCCAAAGCTGATATTTTCATTCAGAAATTCAAAATTTGCAGTAAAAATGCTGGTTTGCTATACATTGGCATTTGTATGTGATTTGTTCCCTCTTTACTATTTATAAATATATGAATATGCTTATTATATTGTGTTTTCTCCATGCAATCACTTATTTTCTTTTCATTTCCTTTTTTTGTTTGTTTGTTTTTTGTTTTTTTTTTTTTTTTGAGACAGAGTCTTACTCTGTCCCCCAGGCTGGAGTGCAGTGGTGCGATCTTGGCTCACTGCAACCCCTGTTTCCTGGGTTCAGGCGATTCCCCTGCCTCAGCCTCCGGAGTAGCTGGGACTACAGGCATGCACCACTATGCCAGGCTAATTTTTGAATTTTTACAAAAATTAGAGACGGGGTTTTAACATGTTGGCCAGGCTGGTCTCGAACTCCTGACCTCAGATGATTTGCACTCCTCGGTCTCCCAAAGTTCGGGGATTACAGGCATGAGCCACCACACCAGGCCAGTTCTTCTTTTCCAAATGTAAAATGTTAGATATCTCAGTAAAATAAAAATATGCCCATGATTATTACAGTATGCTGTAATTTCAATGGCTATTAAAATACTTTCAGGCCAGGTGTGGTGACCCACGCTTGTTATCCCAGAACTTTGGGAGGCTGGGCAGGCGGATCACTTGAGGTCAGGAGTTTGAGACCAGCTCAGCCAAAGTGGTGAAACCCTGTCTCTACTAAAAATACAAAAATTAGCTGGGCGTGGTGGCTCGTGACTGTGGTCCCAGCTATGTGGGAGGCTGAGGCAGGAGAACTGTTTGAGCCTGGGAGGTGGAGGTTGCAGTGAGCCAAATCGCACCACTGCACTCCACCCTGGGTGATAGAGTGAGACTCTGTTTCACCAAAAGAAAAAAAAGAAAGAAAAATTACTTTCTATTTTGTACGTATTAAAAGGAAGAATTGGAGAACATTTAAGAAGGTAAAAATATATCCTTACGAAGTGTAGCCTAAAGTTTTATTTTATATGTAGATCAGATAGTTCATTTAATCAATATTACATAGTGGTTAAAAATCATAGCTCCTGAAAGCAACATGTCTGATTCCAACTCTGGCTCTGCCACTTACTGTTTGGCCTTAAGTTTCTTAACCTGTTTGTGCCTTATTTTTCTCATCTGCAATTTGTGTATTATAATGGCACCTGTTTCACAGAATTAATATAAAAATTATGTGAGTTATTATATTTGAACACTTAGAAAATATTTATAACTGGCAGTTATTACACACTATAAAACTGTCAGCTTTATCATCATTATCATAACTTAATACTATTGTTATCTAACTCACTATTTTTTCTATACATTTTATTTTAGTTATCTATTACTAATATTAATATTACTACTACTATTATTATTTCCTTGTTTAATCCATTTATTTTACAAATGGAGCCAAGAATATGGCTTGCTAATGGTCAACCATCTAGATTAGGGAACTAGATTTCAGTTAAGAAAAAGAGGAGGAGGAGAAACTAGCCTCCTGAAGGACAATATTCAAGCGTATTATTATTATTTGATGCTACAGAACAAAACATTCTTCAGTTTCTCTATTGGTCCTTGTCCCATTTTTTTGCTTTTAAAAGGAAAAACAAATATACAGATTCTTGCGTAGAGTTCTGAACAAAGCTTGTTCTTTAGGTTTTCCAAGAAATCTAAATCCCTGGAAGAAGTAATATATTGTATTACAATCTGAAAATAAAAGTCAGAAAATAGTTTCTACCAAGAAAGAATGATGACTCCAAGCATGAGGTCTGTGGGCACCCTGAGATCCAAGCTAAATCGGTGATGTCTGTTTCATTAGATTGTAGTTAATCCTTTTGCTTAAATGGCATCAAATGTAGTGAAACACAGTAGTTAAAAACATAAAGTTTTGTGGATTCGTATCTTAACCTTATCATTTATTATCTGAGGGATATCAGGCAAGTTACTTGACCTTTCTGAGCTTCTGTTTCCTCATTTATAATGACAGAGTACCATTCTCATAGATGTGTTGTGAGAATTGAGTAAAGGATGTAGTACAATTTCTAGCATAGGATAATTTCTCAGTATTTAACATTATCATAAACAGGTATAAAATGATTAGTATTTTAGATGTTATTACTTATAGGAAAACATTTTTTAAAAAAAGATAATCTGGGCTGGGCATGGTGGCTCACGTCTGTAATCCCAGGACTTTGGGAGGCCTAGGTGGGCAGATCACAAGGTCAAGAGATCAAGACCACCTAGCCAACATGATGAAACCCTTTCTCTACTAAGAATACAAAAATTAGCTAGGCATGGTGGCATGCACCTGTAGTCCCAGCTACTCAGGAGGCTGAGGCAGGAGAATTGCTTGAACCCAGGAGGCAGAGGCTGTAGCAAGCAGAGATCGCCCTACTGCGCTCCAGCCTGGCAACAGAGCGAGACTCCATCTCAAAAAAAAAAAAAAAAAAAAAGATAATCTGCCATTAATTTGAATACTTCTGTTACAAAAATTTGAAGGCAATTTTGGCACATGCAACTATATAATATCTGTTACTATAGTCTCACAAAAATTTCCCTGGGTAATTAGTTTCAAGGAATATTGCTGAGTTTGCAGATCATCGTCCTTTACAGCACTTTTGAGAATAATTAAGTACAGCTCAGAGACAATTTCTCTTATCACAGATTTCTATTAACACATTAATTAACACAAAATATTTAGTGCTTGCCAAATAACACTGAGAACCCTCAGTTTTACTTGCTATCAAGTTTCTCATCTCCTGGGGTCTCTCTATTTCTTATCAATGATTAAATATAGAGCAAGTCTTTCCTACGCTCCTGGAATCAATCTTTGACTTCAAAGTAGCCCTAGCGTGCTCTTCTGAAATCCAAGATTCAGGTGAATAAAATTTTTTCGTTTTCTCTGGAAAAGGAACTTTTTTTTCCAAAGATTGGCCATGTTTTCCTGTTTATTCCTGGGCTCTATCCCTTTACTGTCATCATCTCACCTGAAGAGCTTAGCTCTATCCACGTGTTAGGATCCTTTTCCTGTGGCACCTCTGACAGAACTTGCTTGTGAGTTTTCAGTTTTCTCTAGTGTGTATAATTTTCTTGGTACTAACGTGTTAACTAGAGTTGTTTGAGATTTAATGATTGAAATTATACTTTCCTGGCCAATGGATACTCCATCACAACTAGAGATGAAAGTTGTGGTTAAAAGTATCAGGAGGCTGTGTGTGGTAACTGGGATTAACTGTGAGCCTGGAATCAAGAGATTGGGGTTTAATTCTGTATCTGTCCCTTAATTCCCTCTGTCTGTCTCCTTCAGTAAATCGTTTAATCTCACTGAGGTTCAGGTTCCTCACAGATTAAATATAATAATAACATCTACTCAAAAGGTTATTCTAGGGCAAAGATCCTTAGAGCATAGTCTGGGAATCTCTTGCAGATCTCAGAGATGCTTTGACAGGGTCTATGAGGTCAAAACTCTTTTCATATTAATACTAAGACATTATTTGCCCCTTTCACTCCTATTATTTCACAAATGTGCTGTAAATTTTTCCAGTGGCTATCTGACACATAATATCACAACAGATTGAATATAGAAGCAGCTCTCAGAGCCCATCTGTATAAAGCAATGTCATTGTTCTACTTCTAAAAAATAGTTATTTTTATTAAACTGTATGATGTTAAACTGCAATAAAATTGGTATTGTTATTTTGAATGAATTAATAGATACTTTAGACATTTCTCTGATTTCTAATATGGCAAATACTGATGGATATAATTGTCATAAACAAAAGTTCTTTATGGTTCCCAATAATTATTAAGAGTGCAAAGATCCTGAGACGCTGTTTGAGGGGTTTTGAGAACTGCTGTTTGTTCTAAGGATTAAATGAGATATCTCCTACAATAGTGCCACACAAAATAAGTATTCAGTAGACATGTTAAGAATTACATTGGCTCTGGTAAGATGAGATGCAACTGTATTTTTAGCTTCTTTTCTTTTTATTATCTATTTATTTTATAATTTTATCTTTTAATTTAGAATCAGTGGGTACAAGTCCAGGTTTGTTGCCTGAGTATATTGAGTGATACTGAGATTTGGGATAAGAAGAATCCCATCACCCAGGTAGTGAGCATAGTGCTGAGTATAGACACTGGGGACTATCGTTGCCATCTTTATGTCCATTAGTACCCAATGTTTAGCTCCTACTTATAAGTGAGAACATGTGGTATTTGGTTTTCTTTTCCTGCTTGTTTGCTTAGGATAATGGCCTCCAGTTGCATCCATGTTACTGCCAAGGACATGATTTCATTCTTTTTTATGGATGCATAATATGCCGTGATATGTATATTTTCTTTATGCAGTCCACGATTGATGGGCACCTGGATTAATTCCATGCCTTTGCTATTGTGAATAGTGCTATGATGAACATACACGTGCATGTGTCTTTTTGGTAGAATGATTTATTTTCTCTAGGATATATGTCCATAAGGGGATTGCTGGATTGAACAAAATAATGTTATTATTGCTATATTTCCTGTCCTTATAGTTTTTTAATTTTACTTTTAAGTTCTGAGATACATGTGCTGAATGTGCAGGTCTGTTACACAGGTATGCATGTGCCATAGTGGTTTGCTACACATATCAACCATTCATCTAGGTTTTAAACCCTGCATAAATTAGGTATTTGTCCTAATGCTGTCCCTCCCCTTGCCTCCCATCCCCTGACAGGCCCCAGTGTGTGATGTTCCCCTCCCTGTGTCCATGTGTTCTCATTGTTCAGCTCCCACTTACTAGTGTGAACATGCAGTGCTTGGTTTTCTGTTCCCGTGTGTGTGTGCTGAGAATGATGGCTTCCAGCTTCATCTATATCCCTGCACAGGACATGAACTCATCCTTTTTGATGTCAGCATAGTATTCCATGCTGTATATATGGCACATTTTCTTTATCCAGTCTGTCATTGATGAGCATTTGGGTTGGTTCCAAGTCTTTGCTATTGTAAACAGTGCTGCAATAAACATACCTGTGCATGTGTCTTTATAGCAGAATGATTTATAATCCTTTGGGTATATACCCAGTAATCGGATTGCTTGGTCAAGTGGCATTTCTGGTTCTAGATCCTTGAGGAATCACCACATTGTCTTCCACAATGCTGGAACTAATTTACAACCCCACCAACAGTGTAAAAGCAATCATATTCCTCCACATTCTCATCAGCATCTGTTGTTTCCTGACTTTTTAATGATCGCCATTCTAACCGGCACGAGATGGTATCTCATTGTGTTTTTGATTTTCATTTCTCTAATGACCAGTGATGATGAGCTTTTTTCACATGTTTCTTGACTGCATAAATGTCTTCTTTTGAGAAGTGTCTGTTCATATCCTTCGCCCACTTTTTGATCGGGTTGTTTCTTTCTTGTAAATTTAAGTTCCTTGTAGATTCTGGATATTAGATGTTTGTCAGATGGATCGATTGCAAAAATTTTCTTCCATTCTGTAGTTTGCCTTTTCACTCTGATGATAGTTTATTTTGTTCTGCAGAAACCTGTTAGTTTAATTAGATCCCATTAGTCAATTTTGGCTTTTGTTGCCATTGCTTTGTGTGTTTTAGTCATGAAGTCTTTGCCCATGCCTATGTCCTGAATGGTATTGCCTAGGGTTTCTTCTAGGGTTTTAATCGTTTTTGGTTTTACATTTCAGTCTTTACTCCATCTTGAGTTCATTTTTGTATAAGGTATCAGGAAGGGGCCCAGCTTCTGTTTTCTGCATATGGCTAGCCAGTTTTCCCAGCAGCATTAATTAAATAGAAAATCCTTCCTCCATTGCTTGTTTTTTTATCAGCTTTGCTGATCAGATTGTTGTAGATGTGTGGTGTTATTTGTGAGGCCTCTGTTCTGTTCTATTGGCTTATATATCTGTTTGGGTACCAGTACTATGCTGTTTAGGTTACTGTAGTCTTGTAGTATAGTTTGAAGTCAGGTAGCGTGATACCTCCAGCTTTGTTCTTTTTGGTTAGGACTGTCTTGGCTATATGGGCTTTTGTTTGGTTACAAATGAAATTTAAAGCAGTTTTTTTCTAATTCTGTGAAGAAAGTCAGTGGTACCTTGATAGGAATAGCATTGAATTTATAAATTTCTTTGGGCAGTATGGTCATTTTTATGATATTGATTCTTCCTACCCATGAGCATGATTTTTTTTTTCATTTGTTTGTGTCCTCTCTTCTTTCCTTGAGCAGTGGTTTGTAGTTCTCCTTGAAGAGGTCCTTCACATCCCTTGTAAGTTGTATTCCTAGGTATTTTATTCTCTTTGTAACAATTGTGAATGAGAGTTCACTCATGATTTGGCTCTCTGCTTGTCTATTATTGGTGTATAGAAATGTTTGTGATTTTTGCACATCGATTTTGTATACTGAGACTTTGCTGAAGTTGCTTATCAGCTTAAGAAGTTTTTGGGCTGAGGCAAGGGGGTTTTCTAAATATACAATCATGTCACCTGCAAACTGGGACAATTTGACTGTGTTTCTTCCTGTCTGAATACTCTTTATTTCTCTCTTGCCTGATTTCCCTGGCCAGAATTTACAATACTATGTTGAATAGGAGTGGTGAGAGAGCATCCTTGTCTTGTGCCAGTTTTCAAAGGGAATGCTTCCAATTTTTGCCCATTCAGTATGATATTGGCTGTGGGTTTTTCATAGATAGCTCTTACTATTTTGAGATATGTTCCATCAGCACCTAGTTTATTGAGAGTTTTTAGCATGAAAGGCTGTTGAATTTTCTCAAAGGCCTTTTTTGCGTCTATTGAGACAATCACGTGTTTTTGGTCATTGGTTCCATTTATTTGATGGATTACATTTATTGGTTTGCATATGTTGAACCAGCCTTGCATCCCAGGGATAAAGCCAACTTGTCCGTGGTGGATAAGCTTTTTGATGTGCTGCTGGACTCAGTTTGTTAGTATTTTATTGAGGATTTTTACAACAATGTTCACCAGGGATATTGGCCTGAAATTTTCTTTTTTTGTTGTGTCTCTGCCAGGTTTTGGAATCAGGATGATGCTGACCTCATGAAATGAGTTAGGAAGGAGTTCCTCTTTTTCTATTGTGTGTAATAGTTTCAGAAGGAATGGTACCAGCTCCTCTTTGTACCTCTAGTAGAATTTGGCTGTGAATCCTTCTTGTCCTGGACTGTTTTTGTTTGACAGGCTATTAATAACTGCCTCAATCTTAGAACTTGTTATTGGTCTATTCAGGGATTTGACTCCTTCGTGGTTTAGTCTTGGGATGGTATATGTGTTTAGGAATTTATCAATTTCTTCTAGATTATTTTATTTGCATAGAGTTGTTTATAGTATTCTCGGATGGTAGCTTGTATTTCTGTGGGATCAGTGGTGATATCCCCTTTATCATTTTTTATTGTGTCTATTTGATAATTCTTTCTTTTCTTATTTATTAGTCTGGCTAGACGTCTAATTATTTTGTTAATCTTTTCAAAATACCCATTCCTGCATTCATTGATTGTTTGAAGCGTTTTTTTGTGTCTCTATCTCCTTTGGTTCTGCTCTAATATTAGTTATTTGTTGTCTTCTGCTAGCTTTTGGATTTGTTTGCTCTTGCTTCTGTAGTTTAATTGTGATGTTAGGGTGTTAATTTTAGATCTTTCCCACTTGCTGCTGTGGGCATTTAGTGCCATAAAATTTCCTCTAAACACTGCTTTAGCTGTGTGCCAGAAATTCTGGTACGTTGTGTCTTTGTTCTCATTGGTTTCAAAGTACTTCTTTATTTTGCCTAATTTTGTTATTTACCCAGTAGTCATTCAGGAGCAGGTTGTTCAGTTTCCATGTAGTTGTGCAGTTTTGAGTGAGTTTCTTAATCCTGTGTTCTAATTTGATCACACTGTGGTCTGAGACAGTGTTTGTAATGATTTTCATTGTTTTGCATTTGCTGAGGAGTGTTTTACTTCCAATTATGAGATCGATTTTAGAATAAGTGCTATGTGGCACTGAGAAGAATGTATATTCTGTTGTTTTGGGGTAGAGAGTTATATAGATGTCTACTAGGTCCACTTGGTCCAGAGCTAGGTTCAAGTCTGGGGTATCCTTGTTAAATTTCTCTCTCCTTGATCTGTCTAATATTGACAGTGGGGTGTTAAAGTCTCTCACTATTATTGTGTGGGAGTGTAAGTCTCTCTGTTGGTCTCTAAGAACTTGTTTTATGAATCTGTGTGCTCCTGTACTGGGTGCATATATATGTAGGATAGTTAGCTCTTCTTGTTGCATTGATCCCTTTACCATTATGCAATGCCCTTCTTTGTCTTTTTTGATCTTTGTTGGTTTAAAGTCTGTTTTATCAGAGGCTAGAATTGAAACCCCTGCTTTTTTCTTTGCTTTCCATTTGCTTGGTAAATTTTCCTCCATCCCTTTATTTTGAACCTATGTGTGTCTTTGCCCATGAGATGAGTCTCCTGAATACAGCACACTGATGGGTCTTGACTCTTTATCCAATTTGTCACTCTGTGTCTTTTAATTGGGGCATTTAGCCCATTTAAATTTAAGGTTAATATTGTTATATGTGAATCTGATCCTATCATCATGATGCTAGCTGGTTATTTTGCAAATTAGTTGATGCAGTTTCTTCATAGTGTCGTTGGTCTTTATATTTTGGTGTGTTTTTGCAGTGACTGCTACTGCTTTTTCCTTTCCATATTTAGTGCTTCCTTCAGGAGCTCTTGTAAGGCAGCCCTGGTGGTGACAAATCCCTTAGTATTTGCTTGTCTGGAAAGGATTTTATTTCTCCTTTGCTTATGAAGCTTAGTTTGGCTGGATAGGAAATTCTTGGTTGAAAATTCTTTTTTTTAAGAATGTTGAATATTAACCCCCACTCTCTTCTGGCTTGTAGCGTTTCTTCAGAGAGATTCACTATAGCCTGATGGGTTTCCCTTTGTAGGTAACCTGGCCTTTCTCTCTGAGTGCCCTTAACATTTTTTCCTTCATTTCAACCTTAGAGAATCTGATGATTGTGTCTTGGGGTTGCTTTCCTTGGGAAGTATATTAGTGGTGTTCTCTCTATTTCCTGAATTTGAATGTTGGCCTTCTCATTAGGTTGGGTAAGTTCTGCTGGATAATATCCTGATGTGTGTTTACCAACTTGATTCCATTCTCCCTGTCACACTCAGGGTCCCCAATCTATTTTAGGTTTGATCTTTTTACATAGTCCCATATTTCTTGGAGGCTTTTTTCATACTTTTTCATTATTTTTTCTCTATCTTATCTTCATGCCTTATTTCAGTAAGTTGATCTTCAGTCTCTGGTTTCCTTTCTTCCACTTGATCGATTCAGCTATCGATATTTGTGTATGCTTCACAAAGTTCTCATGCTGTGTTTTTCAGCTCCATCAAGTCATTTATGTTCTTCCGTAAGCTGATTATTCTAGTTAGCAGTTCCTGTAACCTTTTGTCAAAGTTCTTAGGTTCCTTGTATTGCATTAGAACATGCCCCTTTAGCTCAGAGGAGTTTGTTAGTACCCACCTTTTGAAACCTACTTCTGTCAATTCATCAAACTCATTCTCCGTCCAGTTTTGTGCCCTTGCTGGGGAGGAGTTATGATCATTCAGAGGAGGGGAGGTATTCTGGTTTTTTGAATTTTCAGCATTTTTGCATTGTTTTTTTCTCATCCTCATGGATTTGTCTACCTTTGATCTTTGAGACTGGTGACCTTTGGATGGGGATTTTGTGTGGGTGTTGTTGATGTTGATGTTATTACTTTTTGTTTGTTAGTGTTTCTTCCAACAGCCAGGCCCCTTTTCTGCAGGTCTGCTGTGGTTTGCTGGAAGTTCACTTTGGACTCTGTTTGCCTGGGTAATACCAGCCGAGGCTGCAGGACATCAAAGATTGCTGCCTGCTTCTTCCTCTGGAAGCTTCGTCCCAGAGGGGCACCCATCTGAATGTCAGTTGGAGCTCTCCTGTATGAGGTGTCTGTTGACCCTTGCTGGGTGGTGTCTCCCAGGCAGGAGGCACAGGAGTCAGGGACCCACTTGAGGAGGCAGTCTGTCCTGTACCAGAGCTCGAGCACTCTGCTGGGAGAATCTTCCTTGTCAGGATTCACTGCCCTCTTCAGAGTCAGCAGGCAGGAACGTTTAAGTCCGCTGAAGCTACACCCACACCCGCCCCTTCCCCCAGGGGCTCTGTCCCAGGAAGATGGGAGTTTTATCTATAAGTCCCTGACTAGAGACGCTGCCTTTCTTTAAGAGGTGCCCTGCCCAGTGAAGACGAATCTAGAGAGGCACTCTGGCCATAGCCACTTTGCCACGCTGTGATGAGTTCCGCCCAGTCCAAACTTTGGTCTCCTTAGCACTGTCAGGGGAAAACCACCTACTCAAGCCTTAGTAATAGTGGACACCCCTCCTTGCACCAAGCTTGATCATCCCAGGTTGACTTCAGATTGCTGTGCAGGCAGCAAGAATTTCAAGCCAGTGGTTTTTGGGTTGCTGAGCTCCGTGGAAGTGGGACCCTCTGAGCGACACCACTTGACTCCCTTCCTTCATCCCCCTTTCCAGGGGAGCAAACAACTCTGTCTTGCTGGGGTTCTAGGCACCACTGGGGTATGAAAAAAATACTCTTGCAGCTAGCTTGATGTTTGCTCAAGCAGCCACCCAATCTGTGCTTGAAACCCAGGGGCCCTGGTGGTGTAGGCACACGAGGGAATCTCCTTGTTTTTGCAGATTGCAAAAACCATGGGAAAAACATAGTATCTGGGCCAGAGAGCACAGTTCCTCACGACTTCCCTTGGCTTCCCATACTTCTGAAGGTCTGCTCCTTGCATTTCCTGAGTGAGGCGATGCCCTACCCTGCTTCTGCTTGCCCTCTGTAGTCTGCACCCACTGGCTAACCAGTCCCAATGAGATGAACTGCGTACCTCAGTTGGAAATGCAGAAATCACCTGCCTTCTGCATTGGTCTGGCTGGGAGCTGCAGAACAGAGCTGTTCCTATTCGGCTATCTCCTGTTCTTTTAATTTTTAAGTGATACAGTGTAAACATAAAAAGGAGAAAACTGTGTTGAGTATAGATTGTTCTGTATAAATGTTTTGA
The DNA here is from genome assembly GCF_000951045.1 of Mandrillus leucophaeus. Lineage (NCBI taxonomy): Eukaryota > Metazoa > Chordata > Mammalia > Primates > Cercopithecidae > Mandrillus > Mandrillus leucophaeus. The sequence goes on from NW_012109552.1 coordinate 785,011, forward strand.
TAACATTTTATTTTTTTTTAAAGAAAGGAAAAGTTTAGACATTGCAGGTTTGTTATTTCTTGAGAATACTGGGATATACATATATATACACACACACACATACACACTGGACATTATATATATATTTCATATTGTATATATATGTGTATATATACAGTTTTTTATGATGTAGTCAGTTTTATACAGTATTATTTAACTCACATCATTTAACAAATGAGAAACTTTAAAAAGTATTATAGGTTATTCACTTCCATTATTTTCAATTTGTACATTAGCTAGTATTTCATTAATTCATGTGGTCATCCATATATTTTTCCTTCAATCAGCATATATGTATTGATGATCCACTATTCTAGCTACTGTGAGCGTTTCTGGGATGCAATGATATTCAAAACTTAATTCTTGCTCTCATCAACATTATAGTTAAGCTGAAAACAACCACAAACAAAGCAAATGAGTATGACCAAGTGCAAGCTGTAGATTCTCTAACTTGCTATCAAACTTGAAAATAGGAAACAGATTTTTTTTTTTCAATTACACTGCTGGAAACCATGAATATCCTGAAGAAACTATTATAGAGTATGGAGAATGAGATTAGATGAGGAAGAGCAGATGATGGCCGGCCAGAAAATGATGCGCTTCTGAAAAGCATGAACATGTGAAATAAAATTATGACTGCAAAGATGCTGTGTGTTTGCAATAATTAGCCAGGTGTGGCCCTGCTGATAGTGCTTAGCAGAATTATCTATAGAACAGAAATGGAAAGTTTGCAGAGGATTCTAATTTAAATAGAACAGCTACTCTGTGTAGGGAAAAGTGTAAATGGAGAAAAGTGTAAACAACAGCTGGCAGTAGTTATGTGTCTCAAAAATCCAATAGTGTTCTGTTTTTGAATATAGGTTAAAGTAGATCTGATATGCCAGTGCTTTTTTTAGGATCTGGAGTCCTAGAAGTCTGTAGAAACAGAGACTGGTGTGATTTTGTCCTCTGCAGGATGTAGGCGCTCTTGGTTTACTTATTTGATAAACCTGCTGTGAACTACTGGGAAAACTATTATTTCAGAAACACTTTATCCATCCAGTGTACACTTATTCCTACATCAATTTTTAAGTCTATCTGTTTTTAAAAGCCTATCCATACACCTGGTAATAAGAAAAGAATGTCTAACAACCATGTCTATACCACTGTTAGTGATATTATCACACTACTTTTTCAATAGAGACTGATGGTTTACGTGAAAAGCACTTGAAAATTTCATGAATATTCTTCTTCTACTTACAGTGAACAGCATTCCTGGATTAACATGCTTTAGGCTATCAAACAATATGAATTAGTGTGTTCCCAATTTTTCAGAAGGAATATGCAACTTTAGATTCTCTATCTTGCATTTTCAGGGATATTTTTGTTTTATAGTATCTGTTATTCCTATAAAATGTGATTCTTAGTGATAGGTATATATCTGGCTATTGTTTAGTAAGCAAGGTTTAAAAAACCTCAAATTATGTAGGAAACATCTTTAATTTTGGTAGTTCTATAATTTAAGAGAACACAATTGGCATCATGAAACTGAAAACAACAGAAAAGAAAATGAGTATAACCAAGTGTAATCTGCAGATACTCTAGCTGCTGAACTTAAAAATAGTAGACTTCTTTTTTCAATTATGCATGTTTACCTGTGAAGTTTGTAAAACATGCTTTATTTTTTTTTTGTGTGCAGATTACAGCATTCCTATTAATTCAGAAAACCAAATCAACAATCATGCTAGAGTAATAGATTCTCACCATCAGAAGAACAAACACAAGAAATTCAAGTAGCTTAAAAATCCGTATTTTGCTTGATACTATCTATTATTGAGTACTTTTGTTGACAGCAAACTCATTAATCTTTAACACCTTCAATTCTGTTTTTACATATCTCTACTTGTTGGACTTTACACTCTCAGCTATTGGCATTTTCTCTCTAACTACAGTGAAGAGTTTTGCCTTTTCTTTCCCTGTTAGTGGTGTGATTTCATCATCTCTCAAAAGGTAGCCCTAACATCCTTGCTCTTTTGATAATCACATAATAAAAATTAATTTTTCTTTCTGGTATTTTTGTTGTTTTGTTGACAAAGTTTTAATGTTTAGATTTCTTAATACTTACAATTTTTGTAAATCTATGCTACTCTTTTTTTAGTGGTCCCTGATTACATGCATGTATTTTTAAAATTTGTCTTTTTTTTTTTTTTTAAATCAGTGTCTCCTAGAAATCTCTGGGCAGTGCTATCTACTATATATATTTCTACAGTTTCCACTTCTTTTTATTTCTTCTTAGTGTAAATGGTCATTTTGTATTTAGAATTAGTTATTTTTGTTTTTCTTTTAGTCTCTTACAATGGAAGCAAACTTAGGAACTTTTTAAAGGAAGGTGTCTTCTAACAGTTGAAGTGTGTAACATTTATCTGCTTACATGGCTGCTCCTGTTGCCCTCTCATATAAAGGGATTTGCTTCTGTATTCCTATAGAATTTACTAGCCTAAACAACAATTTCCTATGAAAACGTTGTGCCTACTTGTAGGAAAATAAAAATATTGTAACATGTATTTTATAATTATGACCCAATTTAGCTTTGATTCTCCAACACACTGTACTTAATTTATTTTCCTGCCTTTAAAAGAGCCACCAAATTGTATCTCATGACTGGTTACTCAGGAATGCTACATTGCAAGATGCAAAATAACCTTTGCTAATAAGCTTTGAATGCAATTATTTTCTACCCAAAAATCATAGTAAAAATATCAAGTAAAGGCCGGGTGTGGTGGCTCATGCGTGTAATCCCAGCACTTTGGGAGGCTGAGGTGGGCGGATCATGAGGTCAGGAGATCGAGACCATCTTGGCTAACATAGTGAAACTCCATCTCTACTAAAAAAAATACAAAACAAAACAAAAAACAAAAAAAACAAATATAGCCGGGCCTGGTGACGGGCACCTGTAGTCCCAGCTACTTGGGGGAGGCTGAGGCAGAAGAATGGCGTGAACCCAGGAGGCAGAGCTTGCATTGAGCCGAGATCGAGCCGCCACTGCACTCCAGCCTGGGCAACAGAGCGAGACTCTGTCTTAAAAAATAAAATAAAAATTTTAAAAAATAAATAAATAAATAAAGAGTTTTTAAAGTTATATATGCAGTATGTTATTTCCATGGTGGAGCAGAGTTTTCTAAGTTTTGTTTCTTTTTTTTTTTTTTAATCAAATACATTGTTTCTGGGGTCTAATAATATGTAGGAGACATCTTATTAGAATGATAACTGACTTTTTATTTTCATAACCTAATTCTTGTTGTTTTCCTCATCACTTTTTCTTGACATGTAATATAACCAATGAAAAGCCTAGAGATATCATTTTAGAATGTGGTTACTTCTAAGATAATATTTAACATATCACTTATTTATGTATTAGCTTCTCATCTATAGATATGATCTTTAAATGCTTTAATATTCAAAGTACTTGATTTGCCTTGCCTCAAACTAAGAAAATTAATGCAAAATTATTGTTTCTTTGCATAATGCATAATGGATATAAACTAAGATTTTAGTAAGTTCATGAGTCTTTCAGTGACTTTTGTTTTGTTTGTTACTTTATGATTTAGTGAGTTCTAATCATCCACTTTAAAAACTAGGTTGACAAGTTCACAGCAATATGTTAACCTCTATCTGTTTTTTTCTTTTATATGACAGGTTGATAGTTTACTTTTTCTTGTAACTCCAATTTTGTTGAATTGTTAGAAGAGTAGCAGTTGAAAATCACTTTGCCCTCCATTTTCTGAGAGCCAGATGAAATAGTTGCTTTTGTTACATTTACCAGAGAGAATGTAAAATGTACTTAAATCAGCCTTTATTCCTCTCAAGTTCCAAGAAAGGAACACTCTTAGTTTTCTATTGCTAACCATTGTTCACTCTTGTGCCTCCTCATCTCAACATTTTTCAACCAACTGTGGGATAGTGGTAGGGAGTTCATTCGTTTCTTTTCATTCTTTTTTACAGGGGGTTGGGCAGAAGCATATAAGAGTCTACTGAAGAATTGCCATGGGTGGAAGGGAAGGGAGAGAGAAAAATGGTTTAATGGTTTTACTTTTGTCCACAGGACATGATCATTTCTGTAGGTAATGCTCTGGACTGCAATAGCCATTTTCCAATTCTGAGATAAACTAAGCCCAAATGTTGAGGTAACAGAGAGAAATAACTAGCATCCTTGACGATGCAATTACCACATCCCTTGAACTGTTCTACCTTAGTGCTTAATGTTTTATTAAATAATAATCACATTATTGCTTTAAATGTTTTGATTCAGGTCTTCTTATACCTGTAGTGAAACATACAACCCTTTTTATCTTATGATTAAAGCCCTTTAGTTTCTCTAACCTCTTTTATTCACTTGTGATTGGAGCTTCCATTTTATTTAAATTTATCTCCTTTACACCATTTTTATTTCCTTCTCTTCGTACTACAAGTAGAGAAGATGAGAGACATTAAAAATAACAGGATGATAAATTAAAAGAAAGGAGTTGGGTTGACTGTAATATTCTACTCCAATTATATTTAATAGTATTGACTCTGTGAATAACGTTATAGAAATCAAGAACTAGAAAACAACAAATGTTGGTTATTTTTCATATCACTGATCAATATGCTAAATGTGTATCACACTAAATACATATTTTTAATGGTTATATAACTTCCCAGAACTTTGTTAAATAAAAATATAACATTTAAAAGTATTTTAATAATTTTACAGCTCAAAAACTTAGTAATGCAAAAAAATATTTCTCTTTAAGTTTTTCTGAAAGCCAAGCTTAATGTTTATATTGAGCTCCCATTTTGCTTGACAGAAGGGAACTTTTAAATTCCCAGAAATTTTACTTCCAAAGTCATTCACTGAGAATATAGCATATTTTAAAGTTAAGTTTTGTCAAATTCAGATTTTTCCTTCTCATCTTTTTTATTTCTGTTGTAGGACCTGTATTCCTATGGGTTTTATGGCATTGTGATATTTCATGAAAAAATATGTCCACACTCATTTTGTGGTGGCATCCCTGAGAAATAGCCCACATAGACTTTAGTTATTGGCACCAACCCACAGTGGCTCTTCTCAATATCTCCATTGTCCTCTTGCACTTTTAGTGATGTTCAACTGCTTTTCCCTAACCTGGTTTTCAGATCCATTTAAGCCACCGGCTTGCCATAAATACTGCCTATACCCTTTTAGCAGTCCCAGGGACAGTTTACTGTATTTCCTTTATGTGGGGTATTTGAGGATATCAACAAAACCTCTCTTCCTAACATTTCATACAGTGGTCTTATTTCAGGATATAACTTAAAACTGACAGGTGAGGCTGCACCAGTCCTTTTTGTGATATTTAATATGCTACCAAATATTTATAAAATTTGAAAGCAGAGTAAGTATGGCATAAGAAGTAACTTGAATATCCTTATTGATCATTGACATATTAGAATAAAACCAAGTGGAAACTTTCAGAATATTAGCTTTGCCACTACTAGAAGCATTCTTTGAAATGGAATTCTGTTTCCTAAGAATTAGAACTGCCAACAATAGTTTAGGTGGGGAATTGTCCTCCCTCTCTCCCTACCACCAAATCCCAGTCTTAATCAACTCCTTCCTCAATCACCCATGTAAATAAATACCTCTTTAGGATATCTTTTATTACAACTAGATCTCCATGACTAAGGCCTGCTTATATAGAAAGCAGAATACGACTCTATCATAAGTACTCTCACTTTGTTATGTAGGAGATATTCAAATTTGCAGTTTTTTATAGTAAAGAGATCAAATAAGTACACACTTTTTTATTTAGTATTCCTTAGTAAGTAAAGCATGATGCTTATGAACTTGATTTAAGCTATTTTTATGTTTATTTTAAACTTTATTTCATTTATAATTGACATAATAATTGTACATATTGTGCAATGTGATGGTTCAATTCATGGATACATTGTATAATGATTAATCAAGGTAATTGGCATATCTATCACCTTAAACGTTTCATTTCTTTGTGGAGATAATATTCAAAATTCTCTTGCTATCTTAAAATATCCTATACATAATTAATAGCTGTGGTCACCCTACTGTGTAATGGAACACTGGAACTTATTCTTCCTGACTAACTGTAAATTTTAGAACCTTGATATAAGTCTCATCTCTTACTTGAATAAGAATTTATTTTTCGAATATTTCTAAGAAGATTAGTCATGGTTCTAGGAACTCTCTGATCAAATTATCTTTCGTAGTCCTGTGGTCTCTTAGAAATTATAATTTTTAAAATCTTAGTGAAAACTAAAAAAAAAAAAGTATGACTGTTAATTCCTTTTATCCAGTAAATAACATAATCTGTGGTACTTTTCTCAAAAATACATATTTCCTATAATTGCAGCAAATAGAACTTTGCAAGAGTTGCACATTACTGAAAAATATATTTATTCAAAAATTGTACTAGGTAGATCTTTATTGTTACTCTTAATTAGCTTTGGACCCATCTTAAATAATGGAGCTGGAATCGGACATCATCACCGCCAATCATTTTTTGCTGCAGGGAGAAAAGTTTAAAGAACAAAACAGCTCTCTTCTCTTTGAAGCAGATATCTGATTTGAGGCAAAACCTTCTGAATCTCTTTCTGAATTTATAGCTGATACTGTTGTGGCAATATTTGAGCATTGCATAATAGCATGCGGAACATAGCTGATGACTTTCCTTTAGCCTCTTTGTACTCTGAAATTTCTACCTCATTGCTTATCTTAAAAGAAACAAAATCAAGCCTAGCTTACTGAAGCTACTCCTGACTTTCAGCCAGAACCTAGTATACTGAATTTCTGACTATATTTTATTGTTAGAGTTCTCAAAATACTGAGTACTTTTTTTTTTTAGTTACTTAACTTCTATCTCTTTATGATACACACCTTCACATATGTGCTCCTACTCTTCTCTCTGGAGCAACAGAAGAAATGAATACAATCTTTTCACATAAGTCTGTCTGGGGGAAACTATATATGTCCTGGCTATCTCCAAGTCCTTTCCTTTGCTATATTTCTATTTTCTGGTTCTTTAACCAGTCCTCACCATTTTTTTTTTTAGTACTATGTTGAAATACCCTAAATGTAAATTAATATAGAGACATCAAGTTAAATCTATCCTTTAAATGCAAACAAAACATTCAAAACGTGGGAGGGTTTTTATCTTTTCCATAAAAGAAAAGATATTTCACTTTTTTTTAATCTATATCACTTTTTTTTATCTATATCAAAGGGAAAAATGCAGCTGAATGTCTCTGCACCTGTATGAGTGATCGATTGCCACAGTAATGCTGAGTGACAAGCCACTACAAAACCTTATCATAATAGAACAATAAGCATTGATTGCTTACACATCTGGATTCATCTGGGGACTGGTAAGGTGCTTCAGTTGATGAAGCTTACGTTTAATTAAAATTTTAGAGGTTGGCTGGCTATTGGCTAATCTAAGTTGCCTTTGGCTAGAGTGACTGAATGGTGAGCTTTATTCCCTAATTTAGTTTTCTTTGAAATAAGCCAGGACTTGCTTTGGCTATTTATGCATGTGCACAAAAGAGTGGCAAATACCCAAGAGCATAAAAGGTAGAGTGCAAATGTGTAAGCATTTGCAAGCCTCTGCTTGTATATTTAGCATCCTTTTGCCTAAAGAAGTTCATATAGATAAGCCCAGAATCAATATGGCAGAGTACTACAAAGTTACCTAGCAAAATGAGAGGATGAAAGGAGGGATGAAAATTTGGGGCCAGTTTTGCAGTCTATCTAGAAATGCTTAATTCAGCAAGCATTTAAAAAGAGTCTGTGAATTCGACTCTGTGCGAGGAGGTCTGAAGATTTTAAAAGAATAAACATGGTTTCTAATTCTACGACAAATGAGCGCACATTTATTGTTTATAGTGATGATAACATTTTAAAAATGATTATCGACTTTGTATAAGCTGACATACTACATACCTGTTAATTGTTGAGTTAAATTACAGTTTGTTAAAATTATGCAATAAATCATTATGAGGAAAAAAGGAGAATCCGAAACTCCCAGTTGATCCGTTATTTAGAAATAAAAAACTGAACTTATAACTGAAAAGATTTACCCCAGATTTAATGAACCTGAAATTATCTTCCATATCTTTAGAGTGGCTCTAAATCTGTTCCTGGTTTTTTAGGTTAAATGTGTAAGGATCTTCCTGAAATTTGAATAAATGTAGAATCGTGATAAACTGTCCTCCTTTCTTCCCTCTTCCACTCCACCGTTCCCCTCCCTCCTTCTCTTCTCTTCCTTTCTCTCTTTCTCTCTCCCTCTTTTTCCTCCCTCTTACTTTCTTTTTTTTTTTTTTTACCAAATAAAGTCTGATTTTAAAAATTATTAAGTGATGCAAATGTCTGAATATGGTTTATCCCAAGCAATAAATAATCTAAAGCTCTTTAAAACAAGTACATATAATTATTTTCTTTAGGTGATAAAAGTGACATTTGATTGTCATGATCCATTTCACGTCATTTCCAACATGCAACAGAATCATCATAATGCTTCATGTGACAATTGAACCGTTTAACATTTATGTGACAGACATGAAAATACTAGAAAATATAAAGTATATTAATCCTTTTGCCATATAGTTTGTATAATAACATATTTCTACCAGATTAGGTTTCGTTATGAGATTATACAATTCCAGTCTCACTTTTGACTACCCTTTTTTTAAAAAAATATATTTTACTTCAACCCTGGTATATTTCTCTCCATTCCTCAAATACACTTTCTCTGAATACAGATTGTCTTTTTCTTATAAACTTGTTTTTTTGAACTCTTAAATCAAGAAAGACCTTAGCCTCCATGAGATCATGGTTAATGTCTGAGTCACTCATTATTGTGTCTCTGGGTGTCTAGTGGAAGATTCAATGTAGAATAGGCTGTAATAAATATTATTAAGAGAATAAATGATGTTTATTTTATATATGAATAAATTCTGTTTCTCTTCCTCATTGTTTCCATTTGCTGCCTTGAATGCACTCCTTTTTTATTCTCATTTTGTCCCTAGGTGATCATTCTAAACAGAATTAGCTCTGCTGATTAAAACCCATAAAACCCATAAAACCCGTAGGAATTCCTGCCCCACCCCCATGCTCAGTTCAGACCCTCTAGGATTCTTCAGCATTTAGAGTTCCTGCTTGTCTAGAGTACGCCTTACTGCTAAGAATGTAGATGAGCATATGAGTTCTACAATATTTAAGTAAGGATAATGTTTGTTATTAATCAAGAAATTTTTATTTTTAAATCAAAAAGTTTGACAAATTATGAATTATATGAGTATATTATTTATTGAAAAATTTCTTACATATTTTAGTACGTTATTATTTGTGAACCTTTAAGAAAGATTTACTGTTTGATGATCATCTCAAACTTACTTTGCTATTGAACCTTGTATGTTTATGAATCATCCACAGTATTATCTGTGCTATACTTTGAAAGCACTACAGGCAGATTAAGAATATATATAATCATAAGATTAATTCAAATTTTTGCAATGTGACATTTGAGACCATTATATTAATTGAAATAAGCCAGGCACAGAAAGATAAACATCACATGTTCTTACTTATTTGTGTAATCTAAAAATCAAAACAATTGCGCTCATGAACATAGAGAGTAAAAGAATACTTACCAGAGGCTGGGAAGGGTAGTGAGGACCTGGGAGAGAGGTGGGGATGGTTAACTGGTAAAAAAAAAAAAAAAAAAAAAAAAAAAAAAAGAATGAATAAGACCGATTATTTGATAGCACAACAGTAACTATAGTCAATAATAATTGTACATTTTAAAATGTACAATTGGATTGTTTGTAACTCAAAGAATAAATGCTTGAAGGGATGGATAACCCATTCTCCATGATCTGCTTATTTCACATTCCATGCTGGTATCAAAATACCTCATGTACCCCACAAATATGTATACCTACTGTGTACTCACAAAATTAAAATAGTAATTTTAATGAAAAAAAGGTAAAATTGAAACAAAATAGCTGGGTGTCACTAAATGCAAATGGAAGACATTATTGGTATTTTCATCAGATGCCAAGGAGTGTAACTTTTATATAGAAATAAACACTGTCGCATTAGAATATTGAATCTCTGAAATCTATAAATTCTTCATCATGACTTATATGACCTTTATTAATTAATATCAAGGGATACCTTAGTCCAATGATCTGGCAGCATTTGGATAACTCACACTCTACTTTAAGAACAATGTTCTCATTCATTAACTCATTTTTTAATTAAAAATCGATTAAATGGTAGATACTGAGTTAGGCACTAGCGCAACAAGGATAAGGAAAATATATACAGACATTTTAAACTCCACAAGAGCAGAATCACTCCTGTACCTTAAATGTAGTCACCCTTAGAAAGCAGCATTTTAGTTTTGCCAGTAAGTAATACATACATCAGTAGATTTAAATTCTTGATTACAAGCATGAAAACCTCAGAGTACAAAAAGTTAAAGGGTAGGAAGTTGGGACACAACAGAGCAGGAAAAAACAGTGGGTGAAAAATGAAGAAAATAAATATTAATTTACTCCCTTCTATATGTGTTAAGTTCTCTACTAAAAGGAATGTAACACAAACTTTCTACCTATTTTCAGACATAAATGTTATGTCCTAAAATTTGCAATAATTTTGATGAGTACACTTAATTAGTACAAAATAATTTTGAATAAGTAAAGAATGGGTATTATTATGTAAGCAACCAAATGACTAGTTCACAGATAGTAGTAGGTAATAAATTAATACTTGTTGCACTGAGTTGAATTAAAACTTTTGGTTTCAATAAACAGCAGTGTTTTATATATTGAAAACTTTTAAAATTATAGCCTTTTTTAAAAGCAGAGGAAATAGAAGAGTTTCTTTGTTCGCTATATTAAAAATCTTGTATTTACTACAGAGGCAGATTTTAACTCCCCAAAAACGTAATATAATTATCCATTCTATTTCGACAGCAGTACCATCTGATGATTTATGGCATCAGAGTTATAGGCACATTGAACTTGTAGAATAAACATGACTGAGTTTTCTTTGTGGACCAGGGAGGAAGAATCAGTAGCCATTCAGCAAAGGCAATGGAAAAATTGGTCTGTAAGTCAAAATACACATTGTACTCCAGGGTTCTAAGAACTTTGGTGATAACTGTTTTCAGTGGAGAATCCAAAGGCTGAGGTACTCATATAATGTTCATTATTAGTCTCAAATTAAAAGTAAACTGTATTTCATTTTTGTTTTCACATTAGTGCCAACCAATACATAATGCTTCAATTGTTTAATTTGAAAGGGAATTATATCTATGTAAAGCTAGAACCAATTGTAGTTGTCTCCCCAGAGGACTATATTTTCCTAAAGAATGTGAGAGACATACACATTCTTAAACTCATTTGACCATAACCTCAAAATATGGAAAATACAAAAATGTGCTTTGAAAACACTAGTTTAAAGAAGGTAGATCTACGAAAAATGTCAATAGTTGTCAAATAGTCAAATTTAGTTGTAAATTAAAGTCCTTTGAAATAATGTCTTTGGATGATTTTTAAAAATATACCATTTTTTTTTTTGGTTTGAACTTTAATCTTGTCTTATCTCTCATAGTTGACTTGAAAATGCCCTGCTCTTGATATATTATGTATATATATAATACATGTAATATATAGATATATTATATAATGTATGTAATATATGATGGATAAGAGTTCAAAAAAAACTATTTCCAGTTTTTAAAAATGCTATATTTGTTGATTAATATGCTGACCACTTCAGACCAATTTGCCTTAACTTTTATGTAACAAAGTTGTGGGCTGGTTTTCGTTAGCATGGATCCTAAGGTAATGTAACCTGAGCATACCTGGATGAATTAAGTGTGCAACTACATGGGCAACCTAAGTGCTTGGACTGAATTAAGAAGTAGATACCACATGGCAGGATCCAGGACCGTGGCATAGCCCCATGAAAGGATCCAGTCAGATCATGCCTCTTGGCATCACCTTATTGTAAGATCCAATCACATCACACTTCATTACCCTATGCTTACAAAACCCAATTCAAATGTCAGCTCAAGGAGACAGATTTGAGTGTTTCCTCCTGTCTCCCTGTCAATAAACTCACCATAAAGCCTTTCTTTTCTCAAAAGATCGTGCCATGGCATTGGCCTCCATGCATACTGGACAGCGAGCTCACTGATTACTTGGTAACAATTTGTTTTAAATAATAAAATTAATTAAAAACCAAATAATTAATAAATATTATCAACAATAGTGGTCACTAGAGCAGATCCAAATTTATAGTCAAAACTTTTTACCCAAATACTTTTATATTTATATATAATTTGGATATAAGAATGTGCTCAAAGTTTAAGTGTATAGATCGAGAAACTTTGACAAATATAGGCATTCGTAAAACTATCACCCAAATCAGGCTATGAGATATTGGCATCACCCCAGAAAGTTTATTCATGCCCACTTAGTATTCCCTACCCTAAGAAACAACTGATTTCTATTACAAAAGCTTAGAAATTTGATATATGTATGTATTCTTTTGTGTTTTGCTTCTTTCAATCAATATAATGTTTTTGAGATTTAGTTTTTTTCTTATATCAATAGTTATTTGTATTATGGATTAATATTCCAATGTGTAAATATATCAGAATTTGTTAACATTCATATTTTAACATGGGTTTTTCCAGTTATAGATAAAACTGCTATTAACATTCTTGTAGTAGTCTTATGTGTACATATGTTTTCACTTCTCTTGGCTAAATAAAAAGGAGAGAAAGGAAATTGAATGTCTGAATTAAAAGAAATTGTCAAATAATTTTCTAATTTGATTATATACTTTCACACCTCTAACAGGAAAATGTGTGTGTTCTAATGTTTTAGTCAATTTGGACTGCTATAAAAAAATACCATTGACTGCATGGCTTATAAACAACAAATTTATTTATCCTCATTCTGGAGGCTGGAAGGTTTAAAGTAAGGTACCAGTGTGCTCCAGTTCAGGGGAGAGCCCTCTTCTAGCTTGCAGACTTCTGACTTCTCGTTGGAACCCCTCACATGGAGAAAAGAAGATGAGCTAGCTGTCTGGCTTTTTGTAATAAGGACACTAATTCCATACATGAGGGCTCTACCATCATGATCTAATACCTCCAAAAGGCCCCATCTCCAAATATCTTCACACTGAGGATTACATATCAACAAATGAATTTCAGGAAAAAAATACATTCAGTTCACAATATCCAATTATTATACATCTTCTCCAAACCTTGGCATGGTCAATTAAAAAAAAAAAACTAGTGGATATAAAGTGGCATATCATTATGATTTTAATTTGAATTTGTGTGATAATTAATTAAAGAGACATTTGTATATTTTTGGTGCAGCTACTTTTCCAGATATAGGCATTGTGAATTTTTTTTTTTTTTTTTTTTTGAGACGGAGTCTCGCTCTGTCGCCCAGGCTGGAGTGCAGTGGCCGGATCTCAGCTCACTGCAAGCTCCGCCTCCCGGGTTCACGCCATTCTCCTGCCTCAGTCTCCCGAGTAGCTGGGACTACAGGCGCCTCGCCCGGCTAGTTTTTTGTATTTTTTTAGTGGAGATGGGGTTTCACCGTGTTAGCCAGGGTGGTCTCGATCTCCTGACCTCGTGATCCGCCCATCTCAGCCTCCCAAAGTGCTGGGATTACAGGCTTGAGCCACCGCGCCCAGCCATGAATATTTTACCCTATTTTGCCTTTTTATTTTCTTAATAATGGCTTTTGAAAAATAGACATTTTTCATTTTGAAGAAGATAAATATATCAATTTTTTTATTTAATGGTTAATTCTTTTTGAGTCTTAAAGACTCAAAGAGTCTTTTTACTTACCATTACTTTTCAAATATTACTTTTCTGGGTTTTTTTGCCTAGAAATTTTATTATTTTTATCTTCTATGTTTTGGTCTATCTCTTTGAGATAGTTTTTGCTTTTTTATGTTTGGTGAGACATAAATGTTAAAGTTCAATTTTTAAACATTTTTTACATGGATATCTAGTAGTTCTAGCACTTTTATTGAAAACACATTTTTTTTTTTTCCAGGTTAACTTACCTTGGTTCTTTGTCAAAAATTAATTGGCCATATACTTGTGAGTCTATATTTGGATAATCTATTGTGTTCTACTTTTTATTTGTCTTTATGGAAATAATAGTCTTGACTCATGTAGTTTTAAAGTAAATCTTTAAAAAATGCAACATAAACCTTTCAAATGTGTTCTTTACTGAAAGTTTTGCCTATTTTAGTTCCTTTGCATTTTTATATAAATTTAAAAATCAGTTTATCAACATTTCCATAATAAATGATTAGAACTTACACTTCCAGAGTACAGGGAATAGGAGGCCACAGTTTCATTCTCCTAAATGAGATGACCAAAGAATGAACAAAGGGTATGAAGGGATAATTAGGCAAACTCTGGCTATAAGAAAATGAAGAATATTGATCCTGAAGAGATGAGAAACAGATAAGGATGCACCAGGTTGTGGCCTTGAAAAATTTTCTAGGCCATGATACAGGGAGGTGAACACGGGTAGAAACTAGTGAGGTCCCTGAATTGAGGATATAGAGCTAAGATTTTGTGAAGAATACAATGACTAGAGTTCACAGGACAGAATGTCAGAGAAGAGAGATCTATGTTGAGAGAAAATTCTGGAAATCTGCAGATAGATAGTCCTCCTTGAGTACTAAGCTTAGTACTGATTAGGGAGTGCATTTGTATGAGAAAACTACCTGCCCCTGGGGAAAGTACTATTCAAAAGGATTAGTGATTACAGTACTCAGCTCAGTACTCAGCATTCGCTCAGGACAGAGAATGGTGCTTCTTCCCACCAGCCAGACTGGAAAACAAGTCTCGTGAGGATTTGGGGAGAGTATACAAAAGTCTAACCTCAATAGTGGAGAATAATTAGCTCTACACTGAGTGCTATTTCACTACCACCTACAAAAGGTAAAGGAAATATATACAATAAACAAACAGTTTCTAACTAAATTAATTCTATGTGAGAACAACACTCAAGAATATATATATATATATTTTGAAACCAAAATTTCCAGTACTCTGTATGGTAAAATTGATGATGTCTGACATCTGATCAAAATTGACTAAGCACATAAATGGAGAAATATGCTCCATATTGGGAGCATATGTAGAACTGATACCTGTTTTAGAGTAATAAATAAAATCATTTTTTATGAATAGATTCCATTAAAAAATGATGCTATAAATAAGATATAAAGAAGAACCAAATCAAACTTCCAGAAATAAAATCTTCAAGTGTGTGATGAAAACTACACTGGATGATATTAAGACAGATTAGACATTAAGGAAAAATATTACTGAATTTGAAGTCATAGAAACAGAAATTATCTACAATGATAAAGTTTAAAAAATATTTTTAAAAGGTAACACACAGTGAATGACATATCAGTGAACAAGGGGAGAACTTCAGGCAGCCTAATATATGTGCAAATGAAGTATCTTAAAGAAAAAAAAGAGAGGAAGAAACAGAAAGAAACATATATAAAAATATGGCAAAAATTTGCCAAATTTGATGAAGCATGAAAAAATTACACCCAGGCATATCCTAATTAAAATGCTTAATACCAGTGATAAAAAGGGAGTTATAAAATTAGCCAGAAGAAAAGACATGTTATAAACCAAGCAGCAAAGACAAGTATAACAGTTGATAAAAACAAACAAATAAACAAACTGCAAATGGGAAGTCGATGGGATTTAACATATTTAAAGTACTAAAACATGGTGTCAACCTAGAATTTTATACAAAGCACAGATGTCCTTTCAAGAAGACAGCAAAATACTCATGTGGACAAACAGAAGTTAAAAATATCACAACATATCCACATTTTAAGGATATTTTTAAAAATATCTTTAAAGCATAATTGGCAATTTCAACAAAATAACAATAAATTTGGGATTTATAATGTGCAAAAATACAATGAATGAAAATAAGACACAAATTAGGAATGGAAAATATGAACTATACTATTTTAATGTTCTTATATATGAAGTTGCATAATATCACTTGAAGGTAGACTTTGATACATTAGAGATATAAAATATTGGCTCTAAAGCAATGAATAAAATAACACACACAGAAACACCTCATAAACCTAAGTTAATTATGGAACTAAATAAAAACAAAAACATCAAAATTAATGTAAAAGAAACCAGGAAGAAAAAGAAAAATGGGACAAAAACAGGTGAGACAAATAAATATATAGCAAATTGTTAGATATAGACCTAGCCATATCAATAATTAAATTAAATGGAAATGGTCTAAATATAAAAAAGCAGAGATTGGCAGATTGAATATGCAATATAGGCTGCCTAATAGAATTTCAAATTAAAATATACAAATGGGTTAATAGTAAAAGGATAGAAAATAACACAGCATATTAAAACATTTGAAAATACATTTATATTAGTATCAGAGAAGGTAGATTACAGAGAAAAGTGTATTAACAGGAATAATTTCATTTCATAAGGATGTAGGAGTCAAGTCATCAAGTGGACATAAGAATCCTAAACATTTACTCACCTAATAAGAGAGATTCAAAATACATGACACACAAATGGATAGAATTGAAGGAAACTATAGAAAAATCCGTGAATATGTGTTCAAATTTCAATACTACTCTTTCAATGGTTGACGGAACAGGTAAGTAGAAAATTAGTTAAATATAAAAATAATTGGAACATTAGCAGCCAAATTAACACAATTGGCAAATTAACCAAATAGCCAAATTAACTTAATAGTACTTGCCACCGAATAATAGCAAAATATACATTTAAAAATGTAACTATGAAACACTTATCAATGAGACAATGCTTGACTCCATAAAACAAATGTTAACTTATAAAGATACAAGTCATGCAAAGTATTTTTCTGATCACACTAGATTAAAATAGAAATCAATAACAGTAAGTAAATCTCTGGAAAACCTTCAAATATTAGGAAATTAAACAACACTCTTCTATGTAACCAAGAAGTCAAAGGTAAAATGAAAAAAAAATCATTATTTTGAAATTAAAGAAAATAAAAACACAATATATCAATATTTGTTTGATAGCATTAAAACAGTATTTAGGGATAGATTTATACCAATGAATATTTATATTGGGAAATACGAAAGGGTTAAAATCAATTACCTCAGTTTCTACCTTAAGAAATTAAAAAGAACACAAAGTAAATCCAACATAATCAGAATAAATAAATAATAAATGAACATGTAAATAAATTTCTGAGCAGAGGTCAATTTAAAAAAAGAGAAAAATAATTGAGAAAGTTAATTAAATCTAAAGCTTTACAAAACAATACCATGTTGGCCAGGCTGGGCTTCTTTGCCCATTTTTTAATGGGGTTGTTTTTTGATTTTTATTTAATTGAGCTCCTTATAGATGCTGGATATAAGACCTTTGTCGGAATCATAGTTTGCAAATAAGCCAGAAGTTGTGACACACGCCTGTAATCCCAGTCCTTTGGGAGGCCAAGATATTTGGATCACTTGAGGTCAGGAGTTCGAGACCAGCCTGGCCAACATGGTGAAACTGCGTCTCTACTAAATATACAAAAATTAACCAGGCATGGTGGTGTACGTGTGTAATCCCAGCTCCTCAGGAGGCTGAGGCAAGAGAATCGCTTGTACTCGGGAGGCGGTGGTTATAGTAAGTTGAAATCATGCCACTGCTCTCTAGCCTGAGTGGCAGAGTAAGTGAGACTCCGTTTTTGTTTTTTTTTTAAAAAGGCAAAAGACGAACAGGCACTTCTCAAAAGAAGACATACATGCATACACGCAGCTATGCAGCTAAACAAATAAGCATATAAAAAAATGCTCAATATATATTTTCCTAATAAATAGGGAAATGCAAATCAAAACTACAATGAGATACCTTCCCACAGCAGTCAGAATGCTATTACTAAAAAGCCAAACAATCAAAGAAACAAACAAACAAAAAAAAACAACAACAACAAAAAAGCAGATCCTGGTGGGGTTGTGGAAAGAAAAGGGAACGCTTATAAACTGCTGGGAGGAATTTAAATTAGTTCAGCAACTGTGGAAGGTAATCTGGAGATTTTTCAAAGAACTTAAAATACAACTACCATTCCACCCAGCAATTCCATTACTGAGTGTCTACTCAAAGGAATATAAGTTATTTTACTATAAAGACATGTGTATTCATATATTCATTGCAGTACTATTCACAGTAGCAAAGACATGGAATCATCCTAAAGGCCCCTCATTGAATTAAAAAAATGTGGTACATACACGTCATGGAACATTATGCAGCCATGAAAAAAGAATAACATCTTGTCTTTTGCCACAAGGTAGGTGGAGCTGGAGGCCATCAAACTAAGTGTACTAACACAGAAACAGAAAACTAAATACCACATATTCTTGCTTAGAAGTGGGAGCTAAACACTGAGTACATGTGGAGACAAAGAAGAAAACAAGAGGTACTGGGGCCTACTTGAAGGTGGACGGTGGGAGGAGGGTGAGGATGGAAAAACTACCACTAGGCCCTATGCTGATTACCCGGATGATGAAATAATCCACACACCAAATCCACATGACATAAAATCTATCTATAAAATAAACCTGCACATGTACCCCTCAACCTAAAACAAATTTTAAAAAAATAATTGAAATTGATGGGCATCTAAAAATGCTGATTAGAGAAAAATATAATGAAATTATAAATTACCAATATTGATCCTGAGCAAAATGACAGCAGTAAAAATTCTACAGATATTCAAAGGTTAATAAATAAATATTAGACATTGTGTGGCAATAAATTCAACAACTAAGATAAAGTGGACAAATTCCTTGAAGTAAATAAACTGTTAAAGCTGGCTAAAGAACAAATAGATTACTACTAACACTATATGTATTGATATAAACACATATCCACAAAGTAAGAGTAGAAGAGAATTTCCTCAAACCGATTGATAAAGGGCATCTATGTAAAACCTAGTATAAATCAAATACACAGGAGAAAATATTTGTGACCTTGGGTTAGGCAAAGATTTCTTAGACACAATACCAAAAATAAAATGGATAAATCGGACACTATCCAAATTTAGCATTTCTATTTTTCAAAAAGTATTATAAGGAGAATGAAAAGACAAATCAAAGGCTGGGAGAAAATATTTGCAAATCCTGTATCTTGTAAAGCACTGTTATTTCTAGTTTTCTGAGGTTTTTTTTTTTGCTTTTAATTATGAATGTACATTACATTTTTTAAAAAATATTTTTTCTGCATCTATTGAGATGAATACTTTGTTCTGTTAATATCATGAATTAATTAGATTCATTCTTGAGTGTTGAACTAACCTTGCATTATTTTTATTACTATCACCTCATCATTATATAATATCCTTTCGTTACTGGCTGGATTCAATTTGCTAACATTTTCTTAAGAAATTTTGGATCTTAGTTCATGAGGGACTTTGGTCTTTTCTGGTAATTTCTATGTCAGGTTTTGCTCTTTCTTCTTTGACCCATGAGTTACTTGGAAATTTTTTTTTCTAGATAATTGAGATTTTTCTATGTATTTTAATGTTATTGATTTCTACCCTGTTGTAAGGACAATGGACTTTGTATGACTTTTTTCCTTTGGAATTTGTCAAAAACTTGTTTTATGGTCCCAGTGTAAAGTCTATCTTAGGGTTGGCAAAGTATGCTCTGTAGACTGGCAATTTGGGGTGTGTGTGTGTGTGTGTGTGTGTGTAGTGTGTTACTGAATGTACTATGCATACTTCAAGAGATGTATACAGTTAGCCTTCCATATCTTCAGGTTATACATTCATGATTTCAACCACTGTGGATTGAAAAAATGTATTAAATACAAGAGTGAAAGTAAGCAAATAAAAATACAGTATAACAACTATTTATATAACATTTACACTGTATTTGGTATTATAAGTAATCTAGAGATGATTTAACATAAATGGTAGGATGTACATAGGTTATACAGAAATACCACACCATTTTATATACAGGACTAGAACATCCATAGATTTGGTATTTGCAGGGGTTCCTGGAAACAATCTCCTGAAGATACTTAATTTTCTTTCATTGGTGTTTTATTTATAGCTATCAATTACCATGAATTGGTTTAAAGTGTTGTTTAATCTTCTATATCTTTATTGACTTATGGCCTTTTTTAAAATTAATTATTGAAAGAGGAGTGTTGAAATATAAAACTAGGATTGTGGGTTTTCTGTTTTTCCTTCAATTCTGCGAATTTTAGAATATTTTAAAAGAGTTGATTCACTTACAATTTTGAAATAATGTTTTTGTATTTTTGTATCACTCTTAAAATATAGCATATCAACATCTTTGTAATTTGTTTTTCATGATACATCTTTTCCTATGTTTTACTTTTAATTTGTGTATCTTTAATATGTTAAATATATCTCTTGAAACTAGACGGCATGTAGTTGTTGATTTCTGCTTCACTCAGTCTGACAATCTTTGACTTTTAATTGGAGTTTATTAACAACAAATATATTAATAATTATAATCTAGTTATTAAAATGGCAGACTCTATCTGCACTAACATACTATTAGTTTTTTCTTTGTTTCCTCTGTTCTTTGTTCCTTATGTCTATCCTTTTGTGTCTTCCATAGGGAAAATTGTGTAATTTTGACATTTTTTCAGTTATAATTATTTGCCTTTAATTAGCAGTACCTGTTTGATTTGTAGTTGTTTTACATATGACATATACAGTTTATTCACATTATACCTTGGTTTTATATTATACTATTTCCCATATAAAGTAACACCTTAAAACAATATAATTTCACTTATATTTCTTCTGCCCCTTGTGTTATCACTCTCATACATTTTACTATGACATCTGTTACAAACATCGCAATCCCTTGTTATATTTTGCTTTAAATAGCGAATACACATATACTTTTAAAGAAAAGAAGGAAAGTTTTATATGTACTCCATATTTTCCATTTGTAATGTTCATTTTCCCCTGTGGACCCAAATTTCCATCTTGTACTATTTCTTGTTGGACGTAAAGAAGTTTTCCTTGCAGTTTTTGTAGAGCATGTTAGTTTTTGTTTGCCAGTAAATATCATTTCTCTAATTTTAAAGGATATTTTCACTTTGCATAGAATTCTAGGTTGACAGTTTTCTTCTTTTAGCATTATAAAAATGTTTTATTGTCTTCTGGCCTCTATTGTTTCTGAGAAGTCAGCTTTCATTCTTATTCCTTGTATGTAGTATCTCCCTTTCCCGCACACCCCCATAAACTCCCATTTTCTACTTTCAAATTCCAAGCAAAAGCTATCTTTCTTTGGCAGGCTTGCTCCCTGGACATTTTGTCCCCTAATCGCAGCAACTGGCACAGAAATGAGAGTATCTTCTGTCTGTTGCTCACTTAAGGAATACTTGTCTTACAGGAGTTTGTTAGATTATTTTATGCTCACAGTTCTTCGATGGATTTAAGGCAAAGAATAACATTTTTGTGTATCATTGACTTCTTGTTTCAGTGGTTGTGACTGAATTTTATGTTTGTCTACATGCTAACTAAAAGTAGATCATTATACATATAAATGTTAAAGGCAATAAAATGATAGAGATTGATGTTTTTGTCCTTTAAAAAAATTACGCATATTTACTTATTTAATACATGGGTGGGTGTATATATGTGTGCTCTCTCTATATATACATTTATTTGTAAATAAATAAATGTCTCTATATATATAAAATATACATTTATTTATTTACCTTTTCCAAGGAATAAACAACTTTGAGAGAGATTTGATGACAAGATTTGGTCATAATTTAGAGTTTTGTATTGACATGCATAAACTATTTATTAATTTGATATGTACTTACTAAATGTCTACTAGGTCTTAAAATTATACTAAGTGTTGTGGAGACATTGTATTTGGAGATATAGTTATGTTAGCTCAGAAGAAACCACGTCTTAATACATATCATTTGATTGTTAAAGAACAAAATGATTACCAAAGCCATTTTTATTTTAGAAATTTACAGAAAGAATACCAATTAATCTTGGCTGGAATGAACAGAGAAGAATTTCTATTCAAACTAATGGGACTGATAGGAGAAAATGTGGAGAGTATCGGATAAACAGCCATTTTGAAGAGAGCATAAGCAAATACTGGTGAATATGTGACTTATTTAAAGGAGAGAACAAGAATCATAACAACCTATTAAAAATGACAGCAGTTTTAATCACTTGTTCATATTTATTTGAATATTAATAAAATGAAGGGCATATAATTTTACATGTGAGGGTCAATTAGCTTATACAAACACACTCATCCATGCCACCACCATACAAATTAAGATATAAAAGACTAGTAGAATCCTAGAAGTCTTCCTCATGTCCCCTCCCAGCTATTCTCTCTCCTGAGGGTAACCATTATTGTGACTTTCAATTTCAAAGAATAAAGCTTCCTGTTTTTGAATTTTTCACAAATAGAGTCATATCATATATGACATTCTGCTGTGACTGGCTCCTTTCAGTCAATGGCAAAATAACTGTTCTCTATTACAAGGAATTCCTGAGAAGAATAGAAATAAAAGAAGGAAAAAAATATAATAATTATAGCCAGTAAGCTGAGCCTGATACAAAGGTCAGTATGACATGGACAATATTCCTCAAATCTGAGATGTAAGGTGCATTTTGAGTTCTTTGTATGAAGTCAGGTAATTTAATAATGTTCAATAAATTACTTGATTATTGATCTCAATGGTTTTTGATGTAAGAGATGCAAATTCATAAGACAGAAGTAATGTAATTATTTCATGTGCTTCTAATGATACAAAGTCTTTGAGGGGTGACAAGTTTGCAGAAGCTGATAGGGCAAAGTGTGCATTAAATGAGAAAAAGTAGTAAATAAAGGGTTAGAGGGAACTGAAATAATATTACAGAAAAGCTATTTTTTACTTTTAAGGACATTGTTACATTACTATATAGTACTTAATTTTATATAAAATTTAGCAATGAAAAATAGTCAATTTGAAATTTAAACAAGTATCTTTGAAGAAAACAGAGTTTCATATCTGTCTTCTTTAGATCTTTCAAAGAAAAAAGAAAAGTTGAAAGTGTACATGTTTTATTCTCTTTGCTCATTAATTTTTAAAGTCCCATCTTTGAAATGTCTGCTGTACAATGATGTTTCACCTGATTGGTTATGGCATACACATTACTGTCATGTCACACAACATGCTGCTTCAGAGAGTTGATTAATTTTGAATACTTGGTTAGAGTTGAGAAAACATTGGTAGGTTGATTTTGGAATAAAGAATCTATATGGAATTAATAATGCAATCTACAAGTTCAAGCAAAAATTGCCTATGTGCAGCATTTATGTTAATCATAGAATCACTGAGGTGATTTGCCCAAAAGGCATATTGATAAGGTAGCTAAATTTTTTCGGACATCAGGGACATAATAATTAATGTTTCATTTATTTTCATCATGCTGAAAAATGCACTTTTAATCCAATATTTGGACAATATAGAAAACTTAATACTTTAGATATAGGCATTTCATAATTTTAGTTTAAACAATCTCTTTTTCAACAAGGATGATAAAAAATGTAATAATGATTTATAACTTTCAATATCTTTACAAGTACACAGGTTACCTGCATAATAATGGTATGACCTCATGACCTTTACTCCATTTATGTCTTAAAATAGGGCTTTCTTTTGGATGCCTGTTAAATATATGTTACGGTAGACCACCAAATTAATTAGCAGAAACTAGAAAGTCGCTTTAGATCACAATATTAAAACACCATATTGTCTGAAAAAGAAAAGTGAGAGAGGAAAAGGGAATGGAGGTAAGAGTAAACAGAAGCATTAAATTTAAAGTGAACAGGAGATGAAGGGGAAAAAAGTATAGTTTGTTGTGTTAGTCTTTTCTACTCCAAAGATTTCTTTCCTTTCTTTCTTTTTTCTCCATTTATGACTACTCTTTTTATTATTTTCATTTTACAGACTTCAGAGGCTAAGATTCTGAGGGGCATCTCTCCAGTCAGTGTACTAGATGTAGAAATCCTTTAACTCCAGCTTAAAGGTTTAAACATACTTCTATTGAGTCAAATTCCCCTAAACTTCCGACAGAAAAGATGAGCTCTCTGGGATATTTGGGACATTTGGGACATTTGCCTTTATTGACAACGTACAAATAGAAAATTCATTTTTTTTTTCAATTTTGCAATTTAACAAAAGTTATAGGTCTTTACTGAGAATAAGATAATAAGTTCACCTATGAAGTCTTAACCCAATAAGGGCTATTACCAAATATCAGTGAGATAGGCTTCATGAAATAGTGCAAATATATGCCAAAACCTGTGTTACATGTTCTTAAAAACAACGATTTGATAGAAGATAGCTAGCTTGGACAGTATGTCCAATCCAAAAGCTCTACCAAGCTGAAACATGGTTTCCATGTGCCCACAATGTCATCTTCTATTTGTTGTCAATGCTTTCCAGCCAAAGACCATAAGAAATACACCTGTAGGTGAGCAAGTTGGGTTTATTAATCATTGCAGTGAGAAAAAATGCACATGGGGGGCACCCATGAGGCGCGTCAGTAAGAGGGTGTTAGAAAGGACTTAGAAAACTTAGACTTTGGTTGGGTGATTTGGGGCACAGTCCAATGAAGCAGGGGTTCACTTTAAATTGAAAGCTTTCAGAGAGCAGAAACAATTTTATGGCCGTATATC
The DNA here is from genome assembly GCF_000951045.1 of Mandrillus leucophaeus. Classification (NCBI taxonomy): domain Eukaryota; kingdom Metazoa; phylum Chordata; class Mammalia; order Primates; family Cercopithecidae; genus Mandrillus; species Mandrillus leucophaeus. The sequence goes on from NW_012109552.1 coordinate 809,876, forward strand.
TCACTAAATCTTATCCATAAACTGGGGACACTAGAGCAAAACTAAAATTGTAATTGATAAGTGGTCAGCAGTCACTCAATTTGCCTGAGATGAGGATGTTAGACATTTTTTGAGATTTGGACGTGTTGTTTGTGTTCAGACATGATTATGGAGTGGTTTTGTTTTTGTCTTGATACACCGTGGTCACAGAATGGCCTTGTCTGTGGACAATCTTTGAAACTGTTCATCTTCAGTAGAACACCAATACCTTATGGTAATGCTGTTAGAGCCTGGATACCAGCTCTGGTTTTTGTTACACAGTGGTCCAGGACATAGGGTACAATTACTTCTCCCTAACAATGACAAAGTCATGTTTTATTTCTTATCTCTTCTTTATCATAACATAAAATTCAGCTGCATGATAGCCACTAAATGACTAATAGGTGAATGAGACTGAATAAATGAATAAGTATTGAAATAGACACATAAACCAGAGGATAGGCTAAAAAATGAGCTGAACAGGCAAAATGATCAACCAAATATCCATTGGCATTGACTTGAGCAAATTTTACTGAAACCAGGATGATTATAACAATAATAATAATTAATATTTGTTAATAATCTATGATAGTCTAGTCTGCTGCATAATCTATTCAATTCTCAAATGAGTTTTTAAAGTAAGATTCATTTTAACTTTAAAACTAGTCTGGAGAGGATCAGTTATTATCTCAAGGTCATTCAAATGATAAGGGTGAAGTTGGTACTCAAACCTCAAATCTCAGGTGTCCCACTCTCAAACTTCCACTTCCTCTTTATCCTTGAACCTATTCTATTTTTATCCTGTTCCCTGTCATCAAAGCTGAATATACTGCAAATAGCCACCCAACTGCCGTATTCAATAGCCTCTTTTCAAAGATAGTATTACTTAGTTCTTCTATAGGTTTCAAACAGTACTGGATTCTTTTTTATATATTAATATATGGTTTATTGATCGTTATTTTTGAGGCAATATTTTGTTTGGCAAAAATTATTGTCATTTCCCACGTTGTGTTATTTATAGTTCCAAAGATTGAATTTTTAGATCAGATTTTAAAAGATCAATTGCAAGAAGCTTGAGGTAGTTTGGGCCATTTTACATTTTTAAAAATCTCTAAAGGTTTAAAGGAAGTACAGTTTTGTACCACATAACGACATTTTAGCCAATGACAGACCACATACACAATGATGGTCCCATAAGATTATAATGGAGCTGAAAAATTGCTATTGCCTAGTGATGTTGCGATTGTCCTAATGTCATAGAGCAACACGATCTTCACGTGTTTGTTGTGATGCTGGCTTGAACAAACCTACTGTGCTGTCTGTCATATAAAGGTACAGCACATACAATTATGTACATAAAACTTGATAATGGTAATAAATGGCTGTTACTGGTTTATGTATTTTCTATACTATATTTAAATAGTTATTTTATTTTTTTAAATTTCAATAGGTTTTGGGGGAACAGATGGTATTTGTTTACATGAATAGCTATTTTAGGGGTGATTTCAGAGTTTTGGTGCACCCATCACCCAACTAGTGTACACCAGTGTACACTATAACCTGTGTGTTGTCTAATTTTTTTTTTTTTTTTTTAGATGGGATCTTGCTCTGTCACCCAGGCTGAAGCGCAGTGGCACGATCTTGGCTTACTACAACTCCTGCCTCCCGGGTTCAAGTGATTCTCCGTCCTTAGCATCCTGAGGAGCTGGGATTACAGGCACATGCCACTATGCCTGGCTAATTTTTGTATTTTTAGTAGAGATGGGCTTTCACCATGTTGGTCAGGCTGGCCTCAAACTCCTGAATTCAAGTGATCCGCCCACCTCGGCGTCCCAAAGTGCTGGGGTTACAGAAATGAGCCACTGCGCCTGGCCCACTGTGTGTAGTCTTTTATCCCTCAATCCCCTACACCCTTTCCCCAGAGTTCCTGAAGTCCATTGTATAATTCTTATGCCTTTGCAGCCTCATAACTTGGCTCCCATTTACGAGTGAGAAAATATGATGTTTGGTTTTCATTCCTGAGCTACTTCACTTAGAATAATGGTCTCTAATTCTATCTAGGTTGCTCAAAATGCAATTATTTTGTTACTTTTTATGACTGAGTAGTATGCCATAGTACACATATGTATATATATACACTCATATATATATAATGTGATATATACATAATATATATATATCACATTTCTTTATCCACTCATTAATTGATGGCCATTGGGCTGGTTCCATATTTTTGCAATGGCAAATTGTCCTGCTAGAAACATGCATGTGCAAGTATCTTTTTCTTATAATGGCTTCTTTTCCTCTGGGTAGATACCCAGAACTGGGATTGCTGGATCAAATAGTAGATCTACTTTTAGTTTTTTAAGGAATCTCCACACTGTTTTCCATAGTGTTTGTACTAATTTACATTCCCACCTACAGTGTAAAAGTATTCCCTTTTTGCCACATCCATGCCAACATCCATTATTTTTTGATTTTTTGATTATGGCCATTCTTGCAGGAGTAGATGTGGTATCACATTAAGATTTTCCTTTGCATTTCCTGATTATTAATGATATTGAGCATCTTTTCATATGTTTGTTGGCCATTTGTATATCTTCTTTACAAAATAGTCTATTCATGTCTTTAGCCCACTTTTTGATGAGATCGTTTGTTTTGTTCTTGCTGATGGTTTGATTTCCTTATAAATTCCAGATATTAGCCCTTTATCAATTGTATGGATTATGAAGATTTTCTTCTGCTCTGTGGGTTGTCTGTTTGCTCTGCTTATTATTTCTTTTGCTGTGCATACACATTTTAGCTTAATTAAGTCCCATCTATTAAATTTTGTTTTTGTTGCATTTGCTTTTGGGTTCTTGGTCATGAAATCTTTGCCTAACCCATTGTCTACAGAGGTTTTTCCAATGTTGTGTTCTAGAATGTTTATTGTTTTAGGTCTGAGATTTAAGTCTTTGATCCATCTTGAGTTGATTTTTGTATCAGGTGAGAGGTGAGGATCTAGTTTCTTTCTTCTATATGTGGCTTGCCAATTATCCCAGCACCCTTTGTTGAATAGGATGTTCCTTTCCCCACTTTATGGTTTTGTTTGCTTTGTCAAAGATCAGTTGACTGTGAGGATTTGACTTTATTTCTGGGTCCTCTATTCTGTCCATTGGTCTTTATGCCTATTTTTATACCAGTACCATGCTGTTTTGATGACTATGGCCTTATAGCATATTTAATAGTTTGTAGCAGGTAATGTAATGCCAGATCTGTCCTTTTTTCTTAGTCTTGCTTTGACTATACAGGCTTATTTTTGGTTCCATATGAATTTTAGGATTTTTTTTTTCTAGTTTTGTGAAGAATGATGGTGGTATTTTGATGGAAATTGCATTTAATTTGTAGATTTCTTTTGGCAGTATAGTCATTTTCACAATATTGATTTTACCCATCCATAAGCATGGGATGTGTTTCCATTTGTTTATATCCTCTATGATTTCTTTCAGCAGTGTTTTGTAGTTTTCCTTGTAGAGGTCTTTCATCTCCTTGGTTAAGTATATTCCTAAGTATTTTATTTAATTTTTGCAGCTATTGTAAAAAGGATTGAGTTCTTGATTTGATTCTCAGCTTGGTCACTGCTGATGTATAGCAGAACTACTAGTTTGTGTACATTAATATTTTATACTGATATTTTGCTGAATTTATTTACCAAGTCTAAGAGCTTTTTGGATGAGTCTTTAGGGTTTACTAGGTATAAGATCATGTCATGAGTAAACAGCAACAGTTTGACTTCCTCTTTACTGATTTCGATCCCCTTTATTTCTTTATCTTATGTGATTGCTCTGGCTAGGAATTCTAGTACAATGTTGAATAGAAGTGGTGAGAGTGGGCATCCTTTCTTGTTTCAGTTATCAGGCGGAATGCTTTCATCTTTCCCCCGTTCAGTCTAAAGTTGGCTGTGGATTTGCCATAGATGGCTTTTATTGCCTTAAACTATGTACCTTCTATGCAAATTTTACTGAGAGTTTTAATCACAAAGGGATGCTAGATTTTGTCACATGCTTTCTTTGCTTCTATTGATATGATCATGTGATTTTTGTTTTCAATTCTGTTTATGTGGTGCATCACATGTACTGACATGTGGATGTTAAACCATCCCTGCACCCCAGGTATGAAACCCACTTGAACATGGCGGATTATCTGTTTGATATGCTTTCGGTTTGCTACTATTTTGTTGAGAATTTTTGCATCTATGTTCATCAGGGATATTGGCCTGTAGTTTTCTTATTTTTTTGTTATGTCATTTCTTGGTTCTGGTATTAGGGTGATACTGGCTTCATAGAATGATTTAGGGAGGATTCTCTCTTTCTCTATCTTTTGGTATAGTGTCTATAGGATTGTTATCAATTCATCTTTGAATGTCTGATAGAATTCAGTTGTGAATCCATCCGGTCCTGGACTTTTTTTTGTTGTTGGTAACTTTTTAATTACCATTTCAATCTTGCTGCTTGGTATTGGTCAGTTCAGAGTTTCTATTTCTTCCTGGTTTAATCTAGGAGGGTTGTATATTTCCAGGAATTTATCCATCTCCTCTAGGTTTTCTAGTTTATGCACATGAAGCTGTGCATAGTAGCCTTGAATGATCTTTTGTATTCCTTTGGTATTGGTTGTAATATCTCCTGTTTTATTTCTAATTGAGCTCATTTGTATCTTCTCTCTTCTTTTCTTGGTTAATCTTGCTAATGCTCTATCAATTTTATTTATCTTTTCAAAGAGCCAGCTTTTTGTTTTATCTTTTGCGTTTTTTGTTTCAATTTTATTTAGTTGTGCTCTGATCTTGCTTATTTCTTTTTTTCCTGCTGGGTTGGGGTTTGATTTGTTCTTTTTTCTCTAGCTCCTTGAGGTATGACCTTAGATTGTTTATTTGTGCTCTTTCAGACTTTTTGATGTAGTCATTTAATGCTATGAACTTTCATCTTAGCAGTGTCTTTGCTCTATCCCAGAGGTTTGGATAGGTTGTGTGACTATTATCATTCAGTTCAAATAATTTTGTAATTTGCATCTTGAATTCATTGTTGGCCCAGTGATCATTCAGGGACAAGTTACTTAATTTCCATGTAATTGCATCATTTTATGGGTTCCCTTTTTTTTTTTTTTTTGAGACGGAGTCTCGCTCTGTCGCCCAGGCTGGAGTGCAGTGGCCGGATATCAGCTCACTGCAAGCTCTGCCTCCCGGGTTTACGCCATTCTCCTGCCTCAGCCTCCCGAGTAGCTGGGACTACAGGCGCCCACCACCTCGCCCGGCTAGTTTTTTGTATTTTTTTAGCAGAGACAGTGTTTCACCGTGTTCACCAGGATGGTCTCGATCTTCTGACCTCGTGATCCGCCCGTCTCGGCCTCCCAAAATGCTGAGATTACAGGCTTGAGCCACCGCGCCCGGCCTTATGGGTTCCTTTTTAAGTTGATCTCCAATTTTATTCCACTGTGGCCTGAGAGAGGACTTGCTATAATTTGGTTTTCTTAAATTTATTGAGATTTATTTTGTGGCCTATGATATCGTTTGTCTTAGAGAATATTCCATGGCTGATGAATACAACGTATATTCTGCAATTGTTGGGTAGAATGTTCTGTAAATATCTGTTAAGTCCATTTATTCTAGGGTATGGTTTAAGCCCATTATTTCTTTGTTGATTTTCTTTCTTGATGACCTGTCTAGTGCTGTCAGTGGAATATTGAAGTCCTTGCTATTATTGTGTTGCTATCTATCTCATGTCTCAGGTCTAGTAGTAACTGTTTTATAAATATGGGGACTCCACTGTTAGATGCATATATATTTAGAATTGTGATATTTTCCTATTTGACTAGTCCTTTCATCATTATATAATGTCCTTCTGTCTGTTTTAACACTGCTGTTGCTTTAAAGTTTGTTTTGTCTTATATAAGAAGAGCTAATCCTGCTCATGTTTGGTGTCCATTTGCAATGAATATCTTTTTCCACCCCTTTACCTTAAGTTTATGTGAGTCCTTAGGCATCAGGTGAGTCTCTTGAAGATGGTAGATAATTTGTTGGTGAATTCTTATCCAGTCTGCCATTCCATATCTTTTAAGTGGAGTATTTGGGCCATTTACATTCACTGTTAGTACTGAGATATGAGGTACTATTCTATTCATCTTGCTATTTGTTGTCTGAATTCCTTTTTTTTTTTTCATTGTTTTGTTGTTTAATAGGTCCTGTGAGACTTATGCTTTAAGGAGATTCTATTTTTGTATATTTTTGATAGAGACAGGAGACAGCCAAATGCCACCCAGGCCATTGTGAACAGGAAGTTTGCCTAAACATGGCCACAGTGAAAAATTCCATCCTTTAACACACACACAGTAAGGAAAATAAATTAATGTGGAGTGACTCAGACTAAGGGCCTGCCTGGGCATGGGGAGAATGGGGTGGAGCCACCGGGAATTTGTGTTTTATGCACGGAGGGGATCCTGGCCTCTTCAGCTCCTGTGTGGTGGCCTGGCATTCAATATGTGAGGTGGGAGCCTGTTGGCAGGAGCCCCTCCAACCCCCCCTTTTTTTTTCTCTGAGAGCTTTCTTTTAATGAATTCCACTCTCCTCACCTTTCAATGTGTCAATATATCTAATTTTTCCTGGTCTTGAGACTAGAACATGGATTTTAACCGAACTAAGGAGCAAAAAAATCCTTCAATATTTTGAGGATTTGTTTCAAGATTTAGAGCTACTTTTAGCAGCTCTTGTAGTGCTGGCTTGATAATGGGAAATTCTCTCAGCATTTGTTTGTCTGAAAAAGACGATCTTTCCTTCATTTATGAAGTTTAATTTCACTGGATACAAAATTTTTGGCTGATAATTTTTTTGTTTAAGGAGGCTAAAGATAGGATGCCAATCCCTTCTAGCTTGTAAGGCTTCTTCTGACAAATCTGCTGTTAATCTGATAGGCTTTCCTTTATAGGTTACCTGGTACTTCTGTCTCATAGCTCTTAAGATTCTTTCCTTCATCTTGACTTTACTTAACCTGATGACTATGTGCCTAGGTGATTATCTTATCTTTTTGCAATGAATTTCCAAGGTGTTCTTGGAGCTTCTTGTATTTGAATGTCTAGATCTCTAGCAAGGCTGGGGAAATTTTCCTTGATTATTCCTTCAAATATGCTTTCCAGACTTTTAGATTTCTCTTTTTCCTTGGGAACATCAGTTATTCTTAGGTTTGGTCATTTAATGTAATTCCAAACTTTTTGGAGACTTTGTTTATTTTTTTAAATTATTTTTTCTGTGTCTTTGTTGGATTTGGTTAATTGAAAAGGCTTGTCTTTGAGCTCTGAAGTTCTTTCTTCTACTTGTTTGGTTCTATCACTGAGACTTTTCAGCGAATTTTGCAATTCTATATTCATTTCCAGAAGCTGTGATTATTTTTTATTTATGCTATTTATTTCACTGGAGGTTTTTCCATTTGTATCCTGTAGGTTTTTTGTTAATTTCTTTAAGTGGGACTTTACCTTTCTCTGATGTCACCTTGAACTACTTAATAGTCAATTTTCAGAATTCTTTTTCTGGAAATAAAGAGATTTCTTCTTGGTTTGGATCCATTGCTGGTGAACTAGTGTGATCTTTTGGGGGTGTTAAAGAAACCTGTTTTGTCATATTACCAAAATTGCTTTTCTGATTCCTTCTCATTTGGGTAGACTATGTCAGAGGGAAGCTCTGGGACTCAAGGGCTGCTGATCAGATTCTTTTGACCCACAGAGTGCTCCCTTGTTGTGGTTCTCGCTTCTATCCCCAGGAATGGGGCTTCCAGAGAGACAAACTGCAGTGGTTATTATTTCTCTTCTGGATCTAGGCACCCAGTGGAGATGCCAGGCTCTGGGTTGGCACTGGAGAGTGTCTGCAAGGAGTCCTGTTTAAAGCTGATTGCTTTAAGTGTGGCATGCCCCTCCTTGCCACATGACACACTGACTCCTCTTGCCTTCTGCCATTAAGTTGAGCAGATACCAGTGCAGTAGTATACTTCTTGTTTTTGTTTGTTTGTTTGTTTTGGAGACGGAATCAGGATCTGTCATCCAGGCTGCAGTGCAGTGTCCTGATCTTGGCTCACTGCAACCTCTGCCTCCCGGGTTCAAGCAATTCTTCTGCCTCAGCCTCCCGAGTAGATGGGACTACAGGTGCGCACCACCACACCCAGCTAATTTTTCCATTTTTAGTAGAGACGGGGTTGCACTATGTTGGCCAGGCTGATCTTGAACTCCTGGCCTCAGGTGAGGCACCCACCTCGGTCTCCCAAAGTGCTGGGATTACAGGCATGAGCCACCGTGCCCAGCCACATGCTTCTTGTAAGGCCTGCAGAACTATGAGCCAAATAAATTTCTTTTCTTTATAAGTTATCTAGTCTCAGTTATTCCTTTATAGCAACACAAAATGGACTAACACAGATAGATAGATAAGATAGATAGATAAATAGATGATAGATAGATACAAACATCTCTCTCTGTGTATATATATATAAATATGCAGTTATATATACATGTTAGATACATTTGTGTGTCTATATTTATAAATAACACCTTTCACTAAATGTTTTTGTTTTATCTTTCTCCAGCTCACTTAAATGAGTTCACAGAGTTGCCTGAACACAAACTTTAGAGGCGAGAGCAATCCTGATTCTTATTTCTCATACTCAGTTGGTGATAAAAACCTATCATTTCAACCTCTCACATACCTCCCATCATTCAGGGTACTTACAAGTGCCTCCATACAGATATTCATCTCTTCAGTAAAACTTAACTCTTCTTACTGTATTTAAAGCACAGATCTGATTCAATTTTTTTCCCCACTAAATTCTTACCCTTTTCTAGGCTTATAAGATATTTAACCATTTAATCCTAACCTGACATCGCAAATTTATTGTCATTGCTTTTCCTCCAATTGTGATCTCTACCAAAGTACATGCTTAACCTAACTAAGCCCTATCATTTTCTCTTTAACATTTCTTCCATGTGGATTCCCCTGTCTTTACTTGGCCTCTTGGAAAATTCCTACTCATGTTAAAACACAAGATTTATGAAATGCTCCTAATTTCCTAACATTCTATTAAGCCCTTTATATAAAATTTCTTATTTAATCTTCAAAACTACTTTATGGCAAAAACACTTTTGCATTTCCATTATACAGAGGAGGGAACTACAGACTAATGTGGATAAAAACCTTGCTCATGGGCATACCATTATCATGTAGTAAAGTTTGTATTTGAACTCATACTTTTCACTGTAAGCTATATTAGTCACTTCCAGTGCCAACTCATACAGTTTTTCCTCTGTAAATTCATTTGTATTTGCCCTCTTCTCTTGCAATAATAATTATTATATCCCCTTGACCACAGAACATACTTCTAAGCTTCTACTGTAGAATTTGTATATTTACATGTAATTGCTGTGTCTAGTAATTAAAATTGAGTATCTTGATAGCAGCCATTGTATCTTATTTGTATTTAAATCCAACAATAGTGCATGGTAGATAGTAAGTTTTGTTGAATGAAAACTAAATAAAGAGATGACCCAAAATAAAAGAAAGTATAATATTTTGGTGACTAACATAAGACAGTTATCATGTGTTTATTTTCTAGTTTGAAAACAATGGTAAAATACAAAAGAAAAATATTATTTATTTTCATTTAAAAGATTTTATGTGAACTGTATGAATCCTCTTATCCCTTTTCTCCAACATTCTAAACCCCATCTCTGAAACCTACCTAAAAATAAAATTCATGTAAAATGAAGAATAGGAAATACTGCCTTAAAAATTTCTAGCATTGATTTATATTACTCTTTTGAATTACTTTCAAAGTGTTCAGTTAAACCACTGTTTTGGAATTTTTTTAGCATATGAATTTTCTTGACAAACCATGTTGTGACATGTATAAAAAATATTATACCAGAAATTCAGAGTTGCAGTGTCAAAAGTTGTTTTAAAACGTCCATGAGTAGATAGACAACCAATTACATTCTTGTAGTTTTCGTCTACTGACCATTGTACATTATTATTTGGGGAAAGGATTTTCCATGACATAGAAATATCACTCTTTTCAGTAACTTTCTCAAAGCCTGAGACATTTTCACACTCTAATCACCTGGAAAGTGAAACACCAATTTTTCTCTAAGTTGACAGGAAAATAACTTCTGTAACAGGTGCAAGGATCAATATAGAAGTTATATAGTACACAAAGTTTACCTCTTTTTACCTCAAAAACTTCACTGTGGCCTCTGTGCTACTGGATAGTAAAAACTAAACTAAATAAACTAAAAAGCAAAGAAACCAGTGTTGTAGGTGGGCCGGTTCAGATTCTTGACTTTGCCACTCAACGTTGTGCACATGTACCCTAGAACTTAAAGTATAATTATAATAATAAAAAAAGAATTTGTGAGTCTAAAGTAAAAGTAAGCAAAGAAGTTTATTGCAAAGTAAAAGTAACACTCTGAGAGGCAGAGCATCTTATATGTCTGTAAAGATTCTAAAACACAACTTCTAATATCTGGCTTCCATCAAATTATCGAAAAATACATATTCTGTGTCTTCTTCCTGAACCTAATGGTTCAGAATTATTAAAAAAGGTACCCAGATATTGTATGTAGTTTTATTCCAACTCAGTATTTCAAACACTTATGCATGAATGCTCTTATGCTTTACTGTAACCCATTTAGGATGGAAAACAAATGAGAAATCAAAAGAACTGTTACACTACCAGCCAAGTACATTGTACTTCCTACTATGAAGATTACCTTGATATACTGAGAGAAATAAGAATTAAGCCTACTTAATGATTTTAAATTATCAGTCACAAAAATGACGTTTATCCTATTCTCCATCTATGACTGGGACTGTCACTATTTGTGCTAAACCTGTTTCATCAACTCCTATCTGAACTAATTAAAGGAACGGGCTAAGTGGACATTTGTCTGGAGTAGTCAAACATCACTCAATTGTAAAGAAATGGAGAAAATTGATGAGACCTCCACTCAGAATAGTTCTGGGTATGTTTGGTAGTAATCATTTGATAAACTGCTTGCTGGTTATATGGGGCGGCAGTGAAGAGAAGTGGACTGATGACACAGAACACCTAAGGGTAAAGGACAGATTTCTGTATGCTTACTTGATAACCATCCCTCTGACACATCTCAAACAGGCATAGTCTATTATTGACCTGGAATAATAATTTGATATGCAATGTTTAATTAATCATAGCTCTTCCTATATTGGAATTTAGAATAATTACGAAAAAGTCTATGGAATACTACTTTATACTATTCAGAGGGTAAATATTTCAAATAGCTAAAGTTTTTTTAAATGGTAATCATTCATGAGTCGTGTGTGCTTATTTTCTTTAACCAAATTTATATTGTATATATAAAATAATTTGTGTCATTTTGTTGGGGGTATTAAAATTGTTCGAGAAGACAACTTTTCCAAAAATCTGTAAGCATAATGAACCCTTAAAATTAATAGTACAAGCTACTTACAAATAATTTCTATCCATTCATTAGGGTAAGCTATTTCAAACTTATGTTGGGAAGCATTTCTACAGCCCATATTTGAGCTAATCTTCATATCTGAAGGTTAAAAAGCTTAAGATGTAAAGAATCTTGCAGATATGTACTGAATAGCTTGCTATTTTTAATGTCCAAATATCAACTTTTTATCTTCATATTTCCCAATATAAAATGCTTATTTTTAATTTTTAATGTAAGTACTAATTTGATATGTTTAGGTTATATTTTGTGATTTATTTTACATACGTATATTTTTAATTTCACTATTTTGCTGAAGTTAAGAAAACTCATGGTACCAAGATGAATAATACACCCAGCCTCATCCTGGTATTGTTTCAGAAAGAAATCAGATGGTTTGTGATTGTTTCTTGCTATGACGTTTGCTTGCAATATTTCATTACTCACTACTGTGATATTGGAGGACACCATCTTGATGTCAATAAACTTGTCTATGTTTCTGCAAATCAGACTAGCTCTCTCTTACCCTAGGACCCCAAGGATCCTACAACTAGTAAGCAGATATTTTTAAATATATATTAATGTTGAATTGTTCAAAATGTTATTGATTATTCTACTTCTTTGTGGCTGCTGCTTGGGTAAAATTATAGCCAAATAAACTGAAATAAATATTGAACATTCTTCCCAAATATTTTTTAAACATTGTTTTATTAATATCCAAATTTATTAGATCGGTAAAAAGATAGTTACTACTCTTTGTCCTTAAATATCCCTTTTTTTATATAATATGTGAATTACTGCCTCAGGAATATAATATTCTAGCCTGCACTATTCTGTACCTTTCAGGATATTGAACACAATGACACTTTGACTTTTATGCTCATTTAAAGTATTGACTATTTTATTACAGAAAATGCATTTCTTTACAGACACTTAGTTTTTGTTTGCTGATTTCACTCTTATCTTATTTGATCAGAGAATCATGATCTTTCCTGACATCACATTTTGTATTCATAGAGAATTATTTTTTACAGTGTCATCATTGAAATTTTTAAAATGGACTTTACAGTTAGGTGTAAACACAATCTAGTTCCCCATAGTCACTGTGAAGGTTTTATTTAACTATTTAACTGAATACACTTTTTGTAAAATTTTATTCACCTTCTCTTGAATTTGGATTGTGTAAGTTTTACGTTTCAGATATCTTCTATGAAAATAAAAGTAATTTTACATAATATGGCAACAAATGACTTCAACAAAGGGCTGTGATTCATAATATATTTTTACTAAAGGTTAGAAAAAAGCAGAGGGTAGTTGGGAAAATGAAAAAGGAGCAGCTTTCTACTGAATACCAGATAACTTTCAAAAAATTTATTGGTCTTTATTCTTTATAGAGAAACTTGTACAAACTATGAAGCCCCAAGTTCCATAACTGTGATTATCTTCCTTACCCTTGCTTTGTCCTTCAAGGCCTTTCTTTTATATTTCCCCTTATTTACGTTCTTCTCGTGGCTCTACAGTTAATAGGATAAAAATGGAAACCTCTTTCCTCTTATTATCGATCCCAATACAAACCTCCTTCTTCTACACTATGTAAATGGGACCATTTGTTTCATCACCCCAAATACATGTTTTTATGACTTGCAAACTAAGAAGACATCTACCATGAATAGCAATACATTTACAACTACAAAGACTTGATAATTGATTGGATATAGAATTAGAGAGAGGAAGCATTAAGAATAATTTTTAGATTTCTGGAACTGAGCACCTTGGAGTTCTTTATTGAAATAGGCAGTATAACCAAAAGCAATTTTGGGGAGAAGATGATGAAATCGGTTTGAATGCATCAATTTTTGAAGTATTGAATGGATTACTGTAGGGCTGGGATTTTACCTGGCTGGGGCTGCAGATGATAATGGGGCAAATAATTTGAGAGTATTGGCAAAAGAATAGTTGGCTGGAACAAAGAATTTGAGAGTATTGGCAAAAGAATAGTTGATTGAAGCAATGTGACACAAGGTCTGAGCTATTTAGGGAAGCAGGTGAAAACTAAATGGAATTAATAGGAAAATGTAAATAGGTAAAGGAACTAAAGATTTCAGTATGCTTAAAGAACAAATAGATAATGTAAGAGTTGGAAGAATGAATGCTAGTTTCAGGATTTCATAAATACTTCTGGGAGATGACTAAATACTTTCAGTCATGGAGATGACTGAAAATATAACCGACGTTGTTAGTGTTACAAAAGTAAGCAGAGTAAATAGCTGAAAATCTGGAAATGTTATTTTGCATTATCAAAGGATACCAGAATGATGACAAGATTTAAGTTAGAAAAGAAGTATTTGAATAATGAGAAGCCATGCAATTGACAGATGAAAATGATATTAAGAGAAATATCTCATTTATTAGATTGAGCTTAATTTCAAAGTAGGTTTTATCTAGTGTTGTTGGAGCATCAGTGATCTGGAAGTTGCACTGAGTATTCAGGGGCATGCTAAGACCACTTCAAGCCCCAAATTAATGGAGTATAGAAGAATGAGTGGAGTCCAATTTAGAGGGTGGATAGGAAAGCAATCCCTCAGGAAAAAAGCTAGAATTCTTTTTTGAGAAGAAGAAACAGTATATGCATAAACTAGTGGTCTACACAATGTATTTTTGAAGATAGTAGTGTCAGAGGACAAAGAAGAAAAGTGGGGAAGGAGGCAGACAGTGGAAATCTGGTTTAGATACAAGAAATCACAGGCCATATATAGATGAATGCATGGGGAGATGGACATATCAGCGGGCGGGGAAATTACTTTAGGAAAATGGCCAAGGATGGTGTTGACATGTTGTTTGCTGTAGTGATCTGGCTTTACAAGTAAGTACTTCATCATTCTCTAAAGAGATGGGATAAATTTTACCTTTGTTGAGAAAATGTTCCTCACCCTGGTAGCAGCAATAATGGGGCTAATTATTTTACAGGACCCTCACCATAATTAGCATATAGCACGTACCTAGGAAATTTTGATTATATTCATTAAATCATTATGAATATTTTTTAAATACTTCTATTACAGACACCATTGTAGAGATTACAGTTACAACAATTAGCAAGGCAAACAAGGTCCTGGCTCCCAAGGAGCTAAGCCTATGGAGGACATACTGATGTGAAAGTGCCCCTCTCTCTGGCAGGAAGTTGGAAATGAAAAACTCCCTAGGCCCACTGAGGAGGAAGGATTAGCTAAACATTTTCTCATATGTTAAAAAGAAACTGGGCCAGGCGCGGTGGCCCACACCTGTAATCCCAGCACTTTGGGAGGCCAAGATGGGCAGATCACGAGGTCAAGGGATCGAGACCATCCTGGCCAATGTGGTGAAACCCCGTCTCTACTAAAAACACAAAAATTAGCGTGGTGTGGTGGCACACGCCTATAGTCCCAGCTACGTGGGAGGCTGAGGCAGGAGAATCGCTTGAGCCGGGAAGACGGAGGTTGCAATGACCTGAGATCACGCCATTGCACTCCAGCCTAGGTGACAGGGTGAAACTCCATCTCAAAAAGAGAAAGAAAGAAAGAAA
>NW_012109552.1:825037-874261 GCF_000951045.1 Mandrillus leucophaeus
AGGAAGGAAGGAAGGAAGGAAGGAAGGAAGGAAGAAAGGAAGAAAGAAATTGACTACTTTCAGAGAACGGTAATTCTGTTTCTTAATTTTTAAAAAAGTGTATATAATGCATTAATGCCATGGATATAAGGCTAATTGTTTATGGTTCCTATAGTAGTCTGAATTTTAATAAGGGGTGGGAACAGAATTCTTTTTTCTTTGTTTTGGAAGCTGCAAGAACTTGACTCTATAATGTAGAGACATTGTTAATAGTAGGTGGTGGAAAAGTTAAAGGTCTGCATCTCTTTACGCTGTTACTTGGGCAAGCATACCGAGTCTTGTGCGAGATATTCCAGTGAATCTTAAATAAGAGATAGAACATATACTAATGTTTTCATTTGTAGATATTTAGACACTTGTATGGCTTAATTAATATTTTTCTTCCATATTTCTTTTCTTACATTGACGCTCATGAAATTTTTGAATAGAATGATAAGAAACATTTTTTTCCGTGTCATTTTCATGCCATTCATTTAATATTTTTTTCATGATAACTGATTGGAAGTTTTCTGGGGAAAAATTATTTATTTATTTAATAGGTAACAAAATATTTTATTAAAGTACTGGTTGGTTATTTTAATACTTTGTTTTGAAGATAATCAAGTCAGCTTTATCTTTCCATTCTACCCCCTTTTTCTTATACTCTTTTCTCCCTTTTTCTTAATCTATACCTGTGTATATGAGGAGTGGGCAGAGAAGGGATGGAAAATATATTGCCACCCTCCCATCTTATGGCATATTGTCAGACTTTTTTGTGAAATTTCTCCTGCATTGAGAAGTATTTGATCTCTACCTGAAAATCAAGGTGCAATTTGAAATAGTCATAATGGGAATAATGACTTATATTACTACACAGCGCTTTTATTCTTTCTAAAGTGGTGAATCTCATATTCCTGTTGTCTTCTGCTATAGATGATACATTAGAGGGATATGAAAAAGTATTTTTTTCTAAGAAACTCAGAATACACTCAATTTCACTTTTATTATATTACATTGTTACATGTTTTATTAATTGAATAATAAAATTATTAAATATGTGTATGCATGGATATTTATATACAAGAAGATGGAGAGATTATGTGAACATTCCTAAATTATCTGAAATACCTGTGTTCCTGATTTCTTATTAAAGCGCAGTTTCATAAAATGGTCATTTATTTTCACCTAAGTACTCACGTTAAAGAAATAGCTCCATGCTCTTTAAAAGACTATGTGCTGCTTTCCGGACCTGGCAGAGCAGGAGGCGCCGTCATGAGAGTTGACATCTGCCACAACAAGGACCGAAAGGTTCGCGGCAAGGAGCCCAAGAGCCAGTATATCTACCTGAAGCTGTTGGTCAAGTTGTACAGGTTTCTGGCCAGAAGAAGCAATTCCACATTCAACCAGGTTGTGCTGAAGAGGTTGTTTATGAGTCGCACCAACCGGCCGCCTCTGTCCCTTTCTGGGATGATCCGGAAGATGAAGCTTCCTGGCTGGGAAAACAAAACGGCCATGGTTGTGGGGACCATAACGGATGACGTACGGGTTCAGGAGGTGCCCAAACTTAAAGTATATGCACTGCACATGACCAGCCGGGCCCGCAGCAGCATCCTCAGGGCAGGGGGCAAGATCCCCACTTTCGACCAGCTGGCCCTGGACTCCCCCAAGGGCTGTGGCACTGTCCTCCTCTCTGGTCCTCGCAAGGGCCTAGAGGCGTACCGGCGTTTCGGCAAGGCCTCAGGAACCCCGCACAGCCACACCAAACCCTACGTCCGCTCCAAGGGCCGGAAGTTCGAGCATGCCAGAGGCCGACGGGCCAGTCGAGGCTACAAAAACTAACCCTGGATCCTACCCTCTTATTAAAAAGATTTTGAATGCCGACAAAAAAAAAAAAAAAAAAAAAAAAAGAGAAAACTATGTGCTTATTATCAGTATAGTGGCACTGGCTTTATTATTTTCTAATATTTTTTAGAAATTAATAAAGCTAAATTAATTTCGAAAATTTTAAATTTTAATCCTGACAAAACAAAAATTCAAAAACTTTAGCAACCACGTAGAAAAGCCAGGATAATAGACTTAAATATTATATTTTTAAGTGTTATTACTTAGGGTATTTGGGTGGAAATACTTCTTCTTACCTTAAAAATGCTAAATTCCCTTTGTTTCCAAACTGAACAAATGTTATTAATGTGAAATGCCACTTTAATAAACAGGTCTATGTTTATTATCTCCGTTACTGAGACTCTGTAGACTAAAGATTTTTTTTTTTTTTTTTTTTTGAGATGGAATCTCGCTCTGTCACCCAGGCTGGAGTGCAGTGGCGTGATCTCCGCTCACTGCAAGCTCCGTCGCCTCCCGGGTTCACGCCATTCTCCTGCCTCAGCCTCCAGAGTATCTGGGACTACAGGCGCCCGCCACCTCTCCCGGCTAATTTTTTTGTATTTTTAGTAGAGATGAGATTTCACCATGTTCTCCAGGATAGTCTCGATCTCCTGACCTCGTGATCCGCCCGCCTCGGCCTCCCAAAGTGCTGGGATTATAGGCGTGAGCCACCGCGCCTGGCCAGACTAAAGATTTTTTGAAAAAATAAATCTGTTCTTGAATTTAACTCTTAAGGACAGGGTTCATGGTATTGAAATGGCATAACTATCATATGGTAAGTATAATGATACATATTGATAATATGTTAAAATTTTCAAATAATTATATAAAATTATTCCCAGGTTCACACAATCCTTTGTGGGCAATAAATATGTCACAAATATGAACGAGATGGCCAGGTAAAAATGATGTGCACCAGGGCAGGTGCGGTGGCTCATGCCTGTAATTCCAGCACTTTTGGAGGCAGAGGCAGGTGGATCACCTGAGGTTAGAAGTTTGAGAGCAGCCTGACCAACATGCTGAAACTCCGTCTCTACTAAAAGTACAAAAATTAGCCGAGCATGGTGGTGGGCGCCTGTTATCCCAGCTAGGCGGGAGGCTGAGCAGGAGAATCATTTCAATCCGGGAGGCAGAGGTTGCACTGAGCCGAGATTGTGCCACTGCACTCCAGCCTGGGTGACAGAGCAAGACTCTGTTTAAAAAAAAAAAAAAAAAAAAAATGATGTGCAGCTGTAGTCCCAGCTGCTCGGGAGGTTGAGATGGAAGAATAATTTGAGCCCAGGAGTTCCAGGCCATCCTGGGCAACATACTGAGACTGTCTAAAAAAAATTATTTTTAATGATAGTGATAGTACTTATGCCCAAGTGAAGGACACGTGTCTCCTCCTAAATGCATTGGAATTAGAATTTTAAAAGATAAATATTCTGCTAGTCATTTACACACTGTTCCCATCACTTTGCTAATTCTACATCATTCTTTACTACCATTTTGAAAGTTTCTCTGTGAAGTGGCAAATTTTGGGAATAAACACATGTTTCTATTTGAAAAAAAATTATTTTTTCACTCAAAATACAAAGGCATACACTTGTATGTGATTCTTGTGAATATACAATCTTCTCTCTCTACTTGCTGTGACTTTTCTAGAAGGACTTTGAGGCATGAATATGAATCAGGCCATTTTTGCTTCCCAGTATTCTTCCTTACATCTGGGTCAGAATACATCATCATCACGATGTTTGAGCCGACTCTTCAAATAGAACATATTGTTATAATAATTACCAAGCCCTAGCCTCTTATATTTGAGCTGCTCTCCTAAGTAAGAATTTGATTCATAGCATATTGTAGGAATCTATGCATTTTAATTGTCCTTCTCTATAACCTGACTATGAAGCACTCCAATGTCAAGGATGTTGAATAATTCATCTCTGTCTTCTAGCACTTACTGCAGTTCCTTGCATATGATAATTCTACTTACAATTTATTGAAAGTCTTCTCTATGCTAGGCACTTTGGTAATTACTCAATGTAACCTTAGCTAATTAATAAATTAATGAATGAAAGTTGAGTTAGTACTTCATGTTTGATGGCTAAAAGAAAAAGAAAAAGATTCATTTGTTCCATTCTGAGGGTGAAAGGACTGGTGTAATTGGAAATGGGTTCAGATAGTAGCAGACTCACAGTGTCGGGCCGGACTTAGTATCTGCTAGTCTGATGCCCATAAAGGAGAAAACCACTGCAAGAGAAGAAACTATTGGAAAAATACCACTTGTGGAAAATGCATTACTGCAGTTTTAAATAAGTTTATGGAATTTAACAGATAAATATTACTATAGAACAACATATTTCAAAATCGAAATAAAATATAATAGCATTAGACTGTTGGGCAATAATTATTCATAGATAACTATTATTTCTATGCGTCTTAAGCATGAGGCACTTTTGTAAAGGCAGTCTCATGCATGCAATCTTTGACCAGCATGAGGCCACAAACATTTGCTTTATATAAAACATTTATTTTATATAAAACTCCCTTTATAAAACTTTTGTGTTCTCTAAGTTCAAGGTCCCTAGGAACTTCTGCAAAGCAACTCACTATTTATATCATTTAATCCTCTTCATGGTACCCTTTACAAATTGCGGAAAGGTGACTAGTACAAAAGAATAATGATATACTAGCTACTGATATTGATCTGTGTAATAAAGTATTTTCTGCCTCTGACTGAGGAGTCTTGTGTCTCTACCATAATCTGTGAAACTGGGGCCATCTCACATGACAACCTGTGAGTAGAGTAAAATCTCAGTCCCTTCAGAGCTCTTGACATAGACCTGCCTGGAATTAGGTGTTCATTAACATTAGCCATGTTCGACAATACCCTACCATCTTTTCTTAGTATCTTTTTCCAGCTCTGAGAATTTTAAAATAAATGGGTAAATGTAACAAATACTAATTAATACTTCTCAATGATGGCATAATTGCCAGTAAAATCATCTACTTTGGTATCACTGTATAACTTTTAGAGAGGAAAATATGACATGAAAGTAGGCTGGGGTAGAAAATTCACCATGGATTTAGATATTGATCTACATTCATATTTTAAGGACATAAGTAAGGCAAGTAATAACTGTAGTAATCTACATAAGTAATAGAAAGACTGTTTTGATACTTGCATAAAGGTATTTGAAATATAATTATTAAAATATACAGAAGTTTTTAAATCAATACATATATGTGGTACACTTTAAAAATCTGTGAGTTGTGAGCTCAGGATAATTTTATTTAATTTTCCTTACTGAAATAAAAAAGATCTACTAAGAATGAGTATTCCTGTGTAATGAGAAAAAAAGTTTTTAAAGAGTTTCTATGCTGAATATTTTAAATATCCACACATTACTGAAATCTGTAGACCACAGAGCATGGCAGATTCTCATGTTGGAATTGTGAAGTTAAATATTGTTGAGTTACTGCAACGGAGCATATGTTTGTGACTTAGTCTCTCACCTCTAATAATAGTCTTGTTATAATTGCACTGCAAAAAGTGTTGGTTTTAAAACATCATATTATTAGGGAAAAATGCAATAAAATATTCTAAAATATTTTAATACTTACAAACACTTAAAAACCATAAAGAAGGCTTTAAAGCAACTGTCTTTTAATTCCTTTTTAAATGTTCTTTTTAAAATTTTTTCTCTGCCTTTTCAATGCAATACTTAATATATTTAAGCAGCAATTTCAAAGAAATACTTTTCTGGTTATTCTATTTGAAGGGTCTTTAACAATATAATATAGTGTATACACTACAATTCTTTAAAGGAGCTCGGAAGATATAGTGTATGTGTAGAGCCAGTCCAAGTCCCCAAACTGAAGAACTTGGAGTAGTCAGGTGTTCGAGGGCAGGAAGCATCCAGCACAGAAGAAAGATGTAGGCTGGGAGCCTATCCCAATCTGGTCTTTTCACATTTTTCTGCCTGTTTTATATTCCAGCTGCACTGGCAGCTGATTAGATGGTGCCCACCCAGATTAAGGGTAGGTCCCCTTTCCCAACCCACTGACTCAATCTCCTTTGGCAACACTCTCACAGACACACCCAAGATCAATACTTTGCATCTTTCAGTCCAATCAAGTTGACCCTCAGTATTAACCATCACACTATGTGATCAATCATATCAAGGTAAATAAGATCTCTGTTGGGGCTCCCTTACTTGCATTCAGGTATCATTTTTCATTAGAATATAATTGCACGTGGGCAGGGTCTAATGTTTATGGAATGCAGTGTTCCAAACAATGTCTATTCATTTTCATACATAACTTTACCTTGTAGCATGTTGTGTGAGGGATCCCCAAAGCCACCCTCAGGCTTGATCATTTACTAGGACATTTAGGACTCATAAGCTGCTGTATTCATGTTTATGATTATTACCATGAAATAATACAGATCAAAATCAGCAAAAAGAAAAAGTGCATGGGGTGAAGTCCAGGAGAAACCAAGAGTAAGCTTCCAGATGTTTCCTCCCAGTGAAGTCAAACATGGATGTACTTACTCTCCCAGAAATAAAAGGTGACAACATGTGTAAGGTGTTGCCAACCTGGGAAGCTCGCATGAGCCTTTCTTCAGGGTTACTACTGGAAGTTAGTCACCTAAGCATGACTGACCTCAGCTATCAGATTCCAGCACCATGACCCTCCTTCTCTCCCACTATGTCCTCAGCAAAATCAGGCATTCACCTTAAATTATAGTGTAAAAACACTGACACTGCCCGTAGATCTAGATATATTGCCAGAGGAATTCAGTGAAGATAAACTTATTGAAATAAATGAGGAAAATAGTTGTGATGAAAAGGATCAAGAAGTCCCAGAAGGAATGATGCTGGCAAAAAAAAAAAAAAAAAAAAAAAAAAAAAAAAAAAAAAATTACACTAAAACTCTAGGAGATATTTCCCAATATTGAAAGTGAAAAGGATAACATGTTGTTAGATGATTCAAACCTAAAGAGCTGTATGACAAATTGTCATGGCATAGAAAAGACTATTGTTCCATACTGCAAGTTATGGTGAGTAGGAGTTAAGTACTGTTTAAACTACTCTTGTTCATTTTTAATTTTTTTTTTACAAAAATACAACTTTAATGTTTAATGGTTTAAGTTGGTGCACTAAGTAAATATTAGTTTTATTAGTTTTTCATTTCCTGATACATTTATAACTGAAAGAGAGTTTTTAATGTTTTGACAAAAAAATTTTTAAAGCTCATGGGACAATTGTACTTTTTCCTATTAGTTGTTTTTAAAGTGTTTTTTGTTTCTAATTGTGGTAAGAAATATATAACATAAATTGTACCACGTTAATTATTTTTAAGTGCATAGTTCAACAGTGTTAATTATATTTACATTGTTGAGCAACAGATTTTCAGAACATTTCCATCTTGCAAAACTAAAACTGAGTACCCATTAATCAACAACTGCACATTTTCTCTTTCCCCTGGCCCCTGTTAACCACCATTCTACTTCCTGTTTTTATGAATTTGACTACTTTAAATATCTCATATAAGTGAAATCAATACTATTTGTCTTTTTGTGATTGACTTATTTGACTTAGCATGATGTTCTTAGGATTTGTCCATGCTGTAAAATGTGACAGAATTTCCTCTTTTTTACGGCTAAATAATGCATCATACACATATGCCATCTTTGTTTATCCATTCATCTGTAGATGGACAGTTAGTCCCTGTGTCCAGAGAAATATGCTTGGAAAATAAATTTTATTAAGTGTTCATATAGCCTTAAAGAAAAATGTTCACATTCAGACACATTCATACTTATGCTCAGATGATAATACACTAATGTGTATCTGTAGATGTTCCTTTCACTGATTAATACTTTAATTTCAAAGACTCTTACAATCATTATCAGCATGCACATTTATTTATAGTCCTTCATGTTTCTAGGATTAATATTTTCATCTGCTATTTTGAACATGCATTCATCCAACAGGCGTTTATTTGACTTCTGCTACATTCCAGAAGCTGTGCTGGGTGCTTGGAATACATAAATTTATAAGCTCTTTGTCATATTAGAAAGTATATTTTCACATGGGGAGAAAGTAAACAAGTATGTATCATAAACAAGAAAATTGAGTAGTATGTTAGACAGTAGGTATTCTGGGAAAAAAAATATATAGAGCAAGATGAAGCAGGTTGGATGTAAAGAGGAGATAGTAGGTAAGTTGCAGTGCTTAATAAGATGGTCAGGGGAATCTTTAGTGAACAAACTCATATGTGGTGAAGGCTTTGTCCTTGTGGATATAGGGTGAAGAAGATAATCTAAGTGGCACAAACAGCCAGTGAAAAGCTCCTCAGGCAGGAGCAAACCTCATATGTTCAAAGAAAGGAGAATCCAGTGTAGCTTGAGCAGAGGCAACAAGGGTAAGAAAGGTAGTGGATGAGATCAGACAGGGGGCTCTGACCATTGAGAGGACTCTGGCTTTCACTGTGGGGAAATGGGAACAAAGCCATAGCAGGGTTTTGAGTAGGGGACTAAGTGAATGGACTCTCTTTGTTAAATGGCTCACTCCAGCTACAGTGTTCAGAAAAGTCCATGGGGCTAGGGGACAAAAATGGAAATGAAGAGATCTCAGCAGAGATACTGTAGTTATCCAGACAAAACATTATGTTGGTGTCTGTGAAAATAGTGAGGACTCACTGGGTTTTAGATATATTTGAAAAGTAGAGAATTGGGTTTCCTAAAGTGATGGATTTGGAGTGTAAATGATGACAAGCTTTGGCCTGATTATTTGAATGTATAGAACTATTAATCATCTCAGATGAGGAAAGTTATTGGAGAAGCAAATCTCTGGGAAAAAATCAATTAAGTTAGACAACTTGATTTTGAGAATTTGATATTATTAAAAGGGGAATGCTATAAAGTCAGTATGTTAAAGAAGTTTTGAGTTATGGAGATAGATATGAGCTGTAGATTTGTATTTGAAAGTTGAGAAATCAACAGTTTTGAAATCAGGGTCAACTACATAATAGGTGTGATCCAGGGCAATAAAATGTGAAATACCCTGTTCAAAAGACAGAAAAGCCATTTTTTTTTAAATCAGCACTCTCTCTTTCAACGAGTGAGTTCACATCCTCTTAGACACTCAGGTCCCCACCTGGCAGCAAAGGGCACAGGCCCCCAATTTTAACCCCCCTTACACCTGCATCCAGGCCCCTTGCAGGCTCAGAAGGTGGCAGTGATTGCTGGGTGTGGGCAATAAAGCAGGAGGCAGAGAACCTATCTTGGAGAGGTGGAGGGGTGGTGGAAGGAGAGAACGTATGCACCTACTGCGAAATGTAAGCCCTATAGCTTTAAATGACTTGGAATTTCTCTGTGGAATTTTGTAAGACAGATTATATTACTCAATGATTTAAGCACAGGGGTGTATTTTCTTTTTGTTTCTTGTTTTTGTTTTTTTTTTTGTTGTTGTTGTTGTTGCTGTTTGTTTTGAGACGGCATCTTGCTCTGTCGCCCAGGCTGGAATACAATGGCATGATCTCAGCTCACTGCGACCTCCGCCTCCCGGGTTCATGCGATTCTCCTGCCTCAGCGCCCCCCGAGTAGCTGGGATTACAGGCGCCACCACCACACCTGGCTACTTTTTGTATTTTTAGCAGAGACGGGGTTTCACCATGTTGACCAGGCTGGTCTCAGACTCCTGACCTCAGGTGATCCGCCTGCCTCAGCCTCCCAAAGTGCTGGGATTACAGAAGTGAGCCACCGCGCCCCGCCGCACATGGGTGTATTTGCTTAACATTTGGGCAGCCTGTGATTTTAAAGAAATCTTTTGGAGAAAACCAAGATGGTCAAATCATTAATCTACTAATTTTTTTCCACAAACACTTTCTTGATCATTTAATATAATCTTTAAATCCCTAGGATAAATTTTTCAAAAGATTAAGTAAAATTATATTATTAACATTTATTTTAAAATTGTGTCTCTTATTTGAATACTCTTAAGACATTTATGTAAATAGCAATCCTTTTTATAGATAAATACACGTTACAAAATATCAGTTGACTATTTTAAATAACATAATTTTTGATGTTTATTTTAAAAGCATCTTATTACAATATTAGCATTTCTAATTTTGTTTTACCACCCACATAACAGTTTTTTAATGTGTAAAACCTGAGATAGAATAAACTTAGCACATAGCACATTTATGCAATGATAATTATAACAAGATTGTACTAAAAGCTTTCATTTCTAATCTTGATTCATCACTATTGACTTTAAAATGGAAGATGTACCTTTCTTTAAAAATTACGGAGATGCAAGATTAAAAACACAAAATAGCAAAAATGCATGTTAGAATAAATATAAAATAAAAAGAAATAGTGGAGTTTTGGAAAGAATAGTTATAAGGATAAAAGCTTTTTCAGGAAGTAGACTATATACGAAAGCAATTCCAAAATTAAGTGTAATTATTTTTAACAGTGGTGGTTAATTCTTCTGAGACATACACATAGTTCTGTATTTTAAATATTTTCCATGCTGTTTTATGTTGGAAGTGACTTGTCATGGACATTAAATTTATGCAAAGTAAATTGTACTATACATATATTATATTTAATGTAAATAATGATTCATATTTTAAAGATGATTGTTTATATGCAGAATAATGCTTTGATAGAAATAGTGATATTATAGTCATAGTGAAAATATATCAGCAATATTCCTACAAATTAGTGTATGATAAAAATCTAGTTCTGGTTTTTACAGAAGCTAACTTATTAAACTTATTTAACCCATTTTAAAACCCATTTAAAACGTCCTTCACTTTTACCTATTTTATTCCTTGTCCTGACAGAAAAATATAAGAGTTTCTTGGCTGCTCTGTGATGCAGCCAGCTACATGTTTTCCTCTGCAGGTTGAACCTAATAACGATGTTCAGGTTCTTGCCCAAAACACGACAGAAACTTGCCCTGGCCCTGAGCCAAGTTCCTTAAAGTTTCCTATAAACTCCATGCACCTTAGCCCCTCTTTGTGAATATATTGAGATAGAACATCCCTTGTATCACTTTCCTTTGGAGGACACACTGCAGCCTCACCGCTCCCAGTACAAGTAAGTTCCTCTGATAAATGCTTTTAATTGATCACCCTGGCATTTAGTGCTTCTTTCTTTGGAACCAGAACCGACCTCTCTTAAGATGGTTTGGGACACTTCCTCTTGGGAATACCTCTGCCATCACTTTGGGGTAACTACAGGCTCAGGTTCCGCAGGACAGAATCTGTGCTTAATTAAAAACAGCCATTTTAATTAAAAATGAGAAAATAACCAGGCTGGTTGGCATTTTGTTCACCTTCTTTCATTGTTTCCTTTTTCCCTTTTCTCCATTATTATTTTGGAATATCGAATTCGTCTGTGAGATTTACTTGCAGATTGATCTTTTTAGGCGCTTGCACTTCTTTTGGTGGCATATAAAATGTAGCATTAAATGTTCAATTTTTTATTCTTTCCAATTTTTGAGGTTTTTACTTTTCTTCAATTGTAATTTGAGATCGTCTATAAGAGGCAAAATTTCTCATTTTAATTTTGTCTTAACCTCCAAAAATTATTGCCTACAGTGTCAGAATGGTTATCAAGGATTCTTTTTGTGTAATGGAGGGAAGATAACTATCAGAACATCGATCATTTGACATTCTTACTCCTCACATTAAATAAATGATAAATATTCTGTATTTATGTAATTAATAATGTAATCAAATCATTCATTTTGAAAAATTTAGGTGAAATTTATAAGATAATTTATATAATGGCAAGTTGCTTAGTGTCTCTAGGTGAGCCTATAATTGCATTATGAATGCCCCTGTAATCAGCACTGATAGCAGTCTCAGATGTGTTCTACTTGTTCCCATGAAGAAAGGTGCTCAAGCATTCTGTTTTGAATGAAAACTCATTTTAACATGCATGGATCTATTATGTTATATATCCTCATATAAATTTCCCATCTTTTAAACTTTAGGAAATATGTATATGAATATGAATAATCAATCAATGAATAGGTTTTAATTATCTTTAACTTCTCCATGTTGTTGGAATTTAGAATTTCTCTAACAGAGCAAGCTTGACACTTCTATATGTAACTAAATATTCAAGATTCATGAGACTTATAATTTAGGCTCATTTTCTTCATTTTTTAATTGAAAGCATTCAACTCTGTATATAAAACTCCTTTCCTTCCTAAGAAATAAAACCAAAATCATGCCTGTCTAAAAGCAGAAAATTAAGTTAGATTGTGAGTGTGGCCCATTTAAAGCAGCTCTATTTTATGCCTTACAGTTTTAAGTGGACCAACTTATTTAAGTAACTGAACATAGGCTTAGAAGAGAAAATCTAACAACTGGAACAGTGTGATGATGATATCTTGTAAATTTCCCTCCTCTGTGATCCATTGGCTTGTTTAAGCTTTATTTTTATGTTTCCTTTTTTCTCTTCTGTAGGTTATTTCCTGTAGAGACAGTAGAAAAAAGTGAGGGTTATTTTTCTGTTCTTGCTATTGAAAAAAAAAATCTCTGTTTCACATTCAGTGTTTTGTTCTGCTCTAAATATCTTAGGTAATATGCATATCTACTTTATAGGTATTGCCTAAGGCATAAAATAATGTAACACAAAATTAATGAAATGGGTTCTCTTATTTCTTTTTTGAAGAGTGTGTCAATGTTTATGAAAATAATAAGTTGACTTCAGTAGCTAGGTAAGTTCAAGTTGTTCTTTTTATTAATAGAATTGTTGCTGGATAAACATTTTGATCAGAGACATGCTCACTGGAGGTCTTTCTAAGGACAGTTTGCTAGTGATGTCAAATTAAGAAGTGCAGGCTAATGTTCTGGGACCTCCTGTATACTAAAGCCAACATAACAGGCTTAGATAAAGTGCCCTGTTCCTGTCAATGTTAGATGGGTTGTATAAGCTTTGTCTGGCCAGCTTGTGAAATTATCTTTCCAAGAGAGACAAGAAGGGTGGAGATGTTATTTAAATAAGTATCAAAAGTACCCTCTGCTTAGTTATTCAGGGCCAAAAAATTAGCATAAAAATCCTAGTTCTGTGAAAATGTACATTTTCTCAAACAACATTAGGCAACCCATAAGCTTTAGACAAACAACTGGCACATTGCTTTTGACATGAAAAATGAACCCAACCACATGGAAAGCACATTCCAGCTATAATACTTGTCTTCTCATCATGGATCATAGCTTTGGCCTGGAGTCTTCCATTCCTCTTTGCTGAAGTAACAGCACTGAGAGAAGCCAGTATCTTGAGGCTTTCCGTTGTGTTCAGGTCTGAATCATGGCCCTACACAGGCAAAATGTGTTAAAGTGGTTGGCAATATAATGATCGAGAAGTGTTAGCCCTTTTGGCAAAATGCAGGCTAGCATAAGGTTCCTCCATATGTGCTTCCAATGAAGTGCTGATTTGCCAGATCTCTCAAACAGCCTAGCCATGAGCACTGCGAGCATTGGAAATTTACAATAATGGTAAATGAAACAGCAAAATAGCCTTTCATTAACTTCACATCTGAAGTAATGACAGAATTCTAGGTCATGAGAATGTCTTATTTTTGAAATGCAGTCAAAATCATTTATGATGTACAATGATTGAGTTTTGGGACAAGAGGAAGCAATGACATAAATTTATTTCAAGTTTCTCATATTTGGATGAGAAAACAGAAATCTAGAGAAATTAAATATAATGTCCATAAAATAAAAAAATTGAAAATGTAATCTAGGTTTTCAAACCCTGGATTATGAACTCTTGTAACTGTACAAAAGTGACTTTACCTTGCGGAGAGTTAAACTAGTAATTTGTTCATTTATTTGGCAAATATGTTTTGAGACTAGTGGTACGTCAAGTACTGACCCTAGGAACTGAAGATAAAGAGGTAAGTCAGACAAGGGGGTGTTGAGGGAAGTCAGGGACCCCGAACGGAGGGATCGGCTGAAGCTGTGGCAGAAGAACATAAATTGTGAAGATTCATGGACATTTATTAGTTCCCCAAATTAATACTTTTATAATTTCTTATGTCTGTATTTACTGCAATCTCTGAACATAAATTGTGAAGATTTCCTGGACACTTATCACTTCCCCAATCAATAATTTCCTATGCCTGTCTTTACTTTAATCTCTTAATCCCATCATCTTCTTTGTAAACTGAGGAGGATGAATGTTGCCTCAGGACCCTGTGATTGTGTCAACTGCACAAATTGTTTGTAGAGCATGTGTGTTTGAACAATATGAAATCTGGGCATCTTAAAAAAGAACAGGATAACAGTGATGTTCAGGGAACAACAGAGGTGACTTTGAACTGGCCACCGGTGAGCCGGACGGAACAGAGCTATATTTCTCCTCTTTCATACGCAAATAGGAGAAATATCACTGAATTCTTTTTCTCAGCAAGGAACATCCCTGAGAAAGAGAATGCTCCCTGAAGGTAGGCCTATAAACGGCCCCTTTAGAAGTGTGTGCCGTCTTTTATGGTCCAAACCGAAGGGATGAAATAAGCCCCGGTCTCCTGTAGCGCTCCCAGGCTTATTAGGAGGAGGAAAATTCCCACCTAATAAATTTTGGTCAGACAGGTTGTCTGCTCTCAAACCCTGTTTCCTGATAAGATGTTATCAACAACAATGCGTGCTGGAAACCTCATTAGCAATTTTAATTTTGCCTCATCCAGTGGTCCTGTGATCTCGCCCTGCCTTCATTTGCTTTGTGATATTTTATGACCTTGTGAAGTATGTGATCTCTGACCCACACCCCATTCGTGCACTCCCTCACCTTTTGAAAATTGCTAATACCTTGCTGGTTTTACAACTTGGGGAACATCACGGATCCTGCCGACATGTGATGTCTGCCCCGACACCCAGCTTTAAATTTCTCTCTCTTGTGCTCTTTCCCTTTATTTCTCAACCCAGCCCAGACACTTAGGAAATAGAAAAGAACCCACGTTAAACATCAGGTGCGGTTTCTCCCGATAAGGGGATTTACAGAGCTTAAATTCTAGGGTGGGAAGACAAAGAATAATTAAGTAAAAAAAAATTTAAAAAAATTTCAGATGAAGAAAAATATTGCTAAATTATTCAGTCAATCAAATAGCCAATCAATCAAATAGCCAGTGTGAAGAGAGAATGGGGAAGGTTACTTTAGATTTAATGGTGAAAGGAGGCATTCCTGAGAAAATGATATTTGAGCTGATATGTTAATAGTAAAAATAAATCATCCTATTACATGGTCTTGGGGAGAACATTTCAGGCAGAAGGAACACAAAGTGTTAAGGCCTTAAAACGAAAATGATCCTCATGTGTAA
The DNA here is from genome assembly GCF_000951045.1 of Mandrillus leucophaeus. Classification (NCBI taxonomy): domain Eukaryota; kingdom Metazoa; phylum Chordata; class Mammalia; order Primates; family Cercopithecidae; genus Mandrillus; species Mandrillus leucophaeus. The sequence continues at coordinate 840,277 of NW_012109552.1, forward strand.
AGGAACCATGGTGGCAATCGTAGATTTGACAAGGAGGAGAGTCTTGTAGGATGAGGTAGAAGAGGCAGCCAATCTCCAGATTATGAAAAGTTTAGTAAACCAGAGTAATAATTTCTGTTTTGTTCTATATGTAATGGAATAGTTTTCTAGGGTATTAAAGAGGGTAGTGACATCATTCTATTTGTATTTTGGAAAGATAACCCTGGCAGGAAAGGTAAGGAGGAGTAAGAATGCATTTATGGAGACTGCTTTGGAGTCCAGGCAAGATAAATGGTGGCTTGGACAAGAATTTTAGTATTGGAAATAGAACATAATATGGAGGACGTATCTTGGAGACAAAGTTGAAGAATTTGTTTATGGATAAATTTTAGGGATGAGGGAAAAGGGAGTGTCAAAAATAACTTCTGAGATTTGGCTTGAGTAATTTGTTAAATAGAAATGGACTTTATCTAGATAGAGAAGGAACCAAAAAGAAGTAGGAATTTTTGTTGGGTGGGGGAAGATAATCCAGAGTTCCATTTTGGCCATAGAAGAAGTTTGAGACAGTCATCTAAAATTCCTGGGAAAGTATCAGGACGTAGTAGTGTATAAAACAATGCAAGTTAGAGGAACAATCAGAGCTATACAGGTATCTTTCTCAGTTGGCGTTGGGTCAGCATGTCTTGAAGTGTACCTCTAGGTATATGGAACATCTAGGGGGAGAGTTGTTTTGCTGCTTTCAGAGTCCTCTTTCTCCATCATTCTCAAACATCTCCAAGTTAGAGAACATATTATTAGACTATACTACTGCTCCTCAATGTACCCCTCTACAGGTTCTCAGGTTGTTCTTATTCCCCGAAAATTTTAGGATATAATCTCCATGCTTTCTCTCCAGTACTACTCTTTTCATAGTCTTAATTCTGAATATCCATATGGGCAATCATTCCCCTATCCTAGCTTCAGAGTTTCATGATCTATAATAATCTTCTACCCCAACATACCTACTTACTCAGCCACTTAACATCTAGATCTTGCCTCTGCCTCCACAGACTTAAATTTGAGCATCCTATTTCCTAACTGCCATCTTCTGCCTTTCTTGTGGTCCCTCTTGAACTTAGATTCCAGCTATTCTCCCACCGATATTTGACTGATTTTTCTCCTCTTTTTTCCTCCAAGATTCTCATGATCCATCATTGTAATCACTTCCTTCCATCTGTTCTTTACACGTTTGCCCTCTTAACCCTCTATTTTTCCTGCCAGTCAAACTCTAAACACAAGTTAAATCCAACCTTTTTCCCATTCTATGCCTAACTCTGGGCAGTTAAATGTGGCTAGGAATAAGCAATCATGCCTATATATTTCCACTTAAATTTGATAGTCACTAAGTTCAGATGGCCCTTAAGTAACTTGTTGAATTTCCATTGCCAGTTCACTTTTTCACAGTTCCTGACAATTCTTTAACACTGTCTATGTCTTCCAACTTTTAACACCTTTGTTTTTCCTTCAGTCTTGGGCTGATAACTTTGCTTCATATTTCATTGGAGGGCAAATATATAAAGTTAGAAGAAAATAATCTGGAAATCTCCACTCTCAAATCTACCAACCTCTATCCATATACCCTACCATCTCTCCTATTATTATGGAATATTCTCCGTGCTCACGACAAAGCCACCTCATCCATTTGTGCAATGAATCCCGTCCCCCAGCAATTCAATGACATTGCCCCAGGATTTGTCCCCTCTGTCTTCTCCATCAATATTTTCCCCCCATCCTAAATAATCCTCATTAGCCTGTTGACCTGTGGTTACACCTGATATTAACCAAATTCTTCCTCTTTGAGCCTACATTCTCCTTCAGGTATCACCTCATATTTCTGGCAATGTATTCAGCAAAATAATTTACAACAACTCTCTGGAGCCTACCAGCCATTCCTGCCTCCTCCATCTATTTATTTTACACTCTTGTAGCACTTTATTGCTTCTACCTTCAGAATATATATCAAGTTCATTGACTACTCTTCATCTCTACTAACACCACCTTGGATCAAGCCATTATTTTCTTTTGCTCAGCCTGTAATTGACACTATTTGGTTTCCCTGTATGAATGTCCTGCTTTCCTAGAGGAGTTACTGATACTCTTAAAATATAAGTCTGATTATGTTACTTTTCTTGCTAAACCCCCTTCACAATAGCTTCCCATTGCATTGTAAAAAGTAAATGTAATTGTTTTACATTTCTCATCTTTCCATCTCCACCATAAGGCTTTCTCTCTGTTGCTGCAGTCCCACTACTCTCTTTCCTCTCATACCCAGCCTTTTTCCACTATAGGGCGTTTGCACGCACTATTCCTCTTGGCATCACTGGTTCCTTTCATTTCTCAAGGCTTAGAAAGGACTTTCCTAACTCCTCCTAAATACAACTTGTTATTATAACATCATACTTACTTCCTTCATAGCATTTTTCAATTTATAAATACATATTTACTTTTTATCTGTTTTATCTTTTTTTAGACTATCAATTTCATGAAAGTAGAAACTATGTTTCATTGCTTACTGTCCCAATACTTGGTAGTATGCTGCTTGCTACATAGTAAATGTTCAACAAATAGTTGTTAAAAAGAAAAACAGCAACAACAAACACAGTTCTCTGTACTCCCTGGCTTCACTTATACTCTTCCATTTCTCTCTTGAATCAACTCCAATCAGATTTCTTTTTCCATCTAGCTAGAGAAACAATTCTTATTAGAGTCACCTGAGACCTCAATGTGATCAAACTCAGCCAGTGATTTATTATTTTCTTTCTTAGCTTCTGGGATTATCACCTTATTGATAATTTCCTAAATCACTGGTGCTTCTTTTCTGTTTCCTCTGCTAGTTCTACTTAATTTACACTTCCAAATTTGGAGTATATTGGGACTCAGTCTTTATCTTAGACAGCTTCTCTTATTTATCCACACTAATTTCTCATACCCTCAGTACACTGTAAACCATAAATTTCTACTTCAAGTCTGGGCATCTTTCTAAAGCTCTAAATATATGAACACATAACTACATACTCAACATCTTTATTTTGATAACTAATAAAAATCCTAATATGTTAAAAATCAAATCTCTGATTTGAATGTAAATTACACCAACTGTATTCTGCACTTCAGAAAATATCAACATTATTCCTTTAATGCTTTTGGTTAAGGACTTTAGAGTTACTTTAATTGTTCTCTCTCTCTTTTTTTTTTTTCATATCCCAAATCCAAATTATCTGCAAATCTCTCTTCCATTTATGCTGAGAATATTACCAATTCTCACTCTACTACCACTTTTGTCCAAGCTATTATGTCTTTTGTCTGTGGTATCTTTTCAGAAGTCTTTTCTGGTGGTTAATTTCACGTGTCAACTTGATTTGATTAAGGAATATCTAGAGAACCAGGAAAACATTATTTTGGGGTGTATCTGTGAGGGTATTTCCAAGGGAGATTTCATGTAAGTCTGTGTGGACTAAGTGGGGAAGGTCTTCCTTCAATGTGGGTGAGCACAATCTAATTGGCTGGGGTCCCGTATAGAACCAAAACTGAAGAAAAGTGAATTAGTCTAGCTGTCTTGTGAAGCTCGGATATACTCTGCTTCTCCTGCCCTTGGACCTCAGAATTTCAGGAATTCTGGCCTTTGGACTCCAAGACATACAGCATTGGCCACTCAGGTTCTCAGGTTTTTTGACTCGAAATGAGTCTTGCTACTGGCATCCCAGGGTCTTTGGTTTGCAGACCACCTGTTGTGGAACTTGGCCTCCATAATCATGTGGGCCAATTCCCTTAATAAGTCTCCTCTCATCTATTTATCTATCATCTATCTATCTATCTATGTATGTATGTATCTATCTATCTATCTATCTATCTATCTATCTATCTATCTATCTATCTCCTATTGGTTTTATCGGTCTGGAGAACTCTAACACCTCTTCTAAATGTTCTCTCTTATTTCTACTCTTGCCCTTCTATTGTTCATTCTTCTTCTTCTTCTTCTTTCAGTTAATAAAATTCTGTTAGAGAATTCTGTTCAGCAGATTTTTTTTTTCCTTTTTAAAATTATACTTTAAGTTCTGGGGTACATGTGCAGAACGTGTAGGTACACATGTGCCATGGTGGTTTGCTGCACCCATCAACTCATCATCTACATTAGGTATTTCTCCTAATGCTATCCCTCCCCTATACCCCCACTGCCAACAGGCCCTTGTGTGTGATATTCTCCTCCCTGTGTCCATGTGTTCTCATTGTTTAACTCTCACTTATGAGTGAGAACATGTGGTGTTTGATTTTCTCTTCTTTTGTTAGTTTGCTGAGAATCATGGTTTCCAACTTCATCCATGTCCCTGCAAAGGACATGAACTCATCCCTTTTTATGGCTGCATAGTGTTTATTCCATGGTGTATATGTGCCACATTTTCTTTATCCAGTCTATCATTGAGGGACATTTAGGTTGGTTCCAAGTCTTTGCTATTGTGAATAGTGCTGCAAGTAGTAGACAGGCTATCTGTCTTTTAAAAGTTAACTCAGATAATATCGCTTTTCTTTACATAATCCTATGGTAAAACAAAACCCCTTAGAATGATGCAGCAATGTCTCTGTGATCTCTTTGCTCCCTCTTCAGGGTCACTGTTGTATCATCGTGCCTCTTGCTCACTTTGTTCCAATCATCTGGTTCTCCTTGATGTTCCTTGGACATGCAAAGCATACTCCCACCCCATAGCATTTGCACATTCTCTGGTTCCTATTCTTCAAATTTCTGTGTGGTTCAGTTTTTCACTTCCATATTGTCTTCTCTTTTAGTCTGTTTATGTTGCTATGCAAGAATACCTGAGGCTGGGCAATTTAAAAAGAAAAGAGGTTTATTTGGCTCATGGTTCTGCAGGCTATACAAGAAGCACAGTGCCAGCATTTGCTTCCGGTGAGGGCTTCAGGCTGCTTCCACTCATGGTGGAAGGCAAAGCAGAGCCAATGTGTACAGAAATCACATGGAAAGAGAAGGAAGCAAGAAAGAGAAAGGGAAGGTGCCAAGCTCTTTTTAAAATTAGCTCTTGGAGGTATCTTTCAAAAGACCTAATAGAGTCAAAATTCACTCATTCCTGCAAGAATGGCACCAAGCCTTTCTTTCCTGAAGGATCTGCCACCATGACCCAAACACCTCCCATTAGGCCTAACCTACAACACTGGGGAATCACATTTCAACGTGAAGTTTGGAATGTCAAATATCCAAATTATAGCATCTTGTTACCAGGAAATTCTTCCTTAAGCACCTTAAGCACCTTTTCTACAATGACTAACTTCATTCAACCCCATCCCACATTATTCTATTCTCCTTATAATACTTACTGGTACTTACAGCTTTTGTATTATCTGAAATATTATATATATATATATTTTACCATTTCATCTATAAATTATATTATTAATTCCATGAAGGAAGTTTTGTGTGTTTTGTTCACTGCCATATTCTAGTGCCTAGAGGCTGGATGGAACTTACTGAGCATTTCATAAATCTTTGTTGAAACAATGAATATAGGTGCATTTTAAATCCAGGAAATTGTTAAGGTGGTGTTTCTCAACCTTGATATATCTTAAATATTATGTGATGCTATTTATTAGAAATTCTAATTAAGTAATTTTTAAATGCAGCTAGAATTCTGTATTTATAATGAAATAATTATAAGTTCTCATACATGAATAATTGAACAGAGAAAAAGAATTTAACTAGGGAAATTGCAATTGTTCTATTTTGTGACATTATCAAATAGTGAGTAGTATTTGTTATATTCTCTGTTACTTTTAAAATTTACACAACTTGGATTTGTAAAAAATTTGTAACAAGCTGGATTCTCCAACTTGAGATTTAGTTTCTAATATAATGACCATAGTGTTTTTTCATATTTAATATAATTGTAATTTCGTTTTTGTTACTGCATTAAGGAATTAAGACAAGTGAATAATACCTACAAATTTATACAAATTAATATGTTAGTAATATACTCAATACATTGCAATTTTAACTAATAACCTCATTCAAATGAAACATTAAAATGTTTATCTAAATTCGAATAGCACAGAGCTATTTACCTTTCACATATTTTAAAATATCTTTATTGTTGTATGTAGAGGACTACGTGCTTGCAAACGAAGCAGGGCGTTCCCAATAAGTCCTGCTCTTGCAAACGAAGCAGGGCGCTGGGGCTTGTTTATGTGTAAACATCTTGAAAATCCAGAAAGTCAGGGAAAGGTCAGAAAAACAACAATATGTCTTGTGATTTGGCAACATTCCACAAACGACTGTATAAAATAAAGCAGAGCATGCCATCCGAGGCGGCCGCCATGTTTGTCTTGTCTTGTGTTGTCTTGTGTGTTCATTCCTTTGCTTAGGAAACACGCGGACCCCAACAGTTATATGTTGTTAGTTGGTTTTATTTAGAGAGTATTGTCTCGACACAAAAAAATATGCAGCACTCCAAATGTCTATGCAGTTTAATGCACCATTTACCTTACTAGAAAGTAGGACATCATACCTAAAGAAAGGAAGAGTAACTTACCCAGTGTCACAAAATGGCCTTCTATGAATTACTCCTCCATTGTCTACCCATCTGATACTCACTGTCTGGATTTCTTGGTTATTGTAAATCTAGATTGATCTCTCTCTCTCTCTCTCTCTCTCTCTATCAACTTTTTTTACTTGTTCCTAATTGTTCAATTTATATATTATGAGAAAATGGTTATTATTTCCTGAGAGCTGAATTACCATAGTACTATGCTAGGGCAAAAGGGTTGCAGCAGCAAGGACAGCATTGCACTTCTAGATATTCCACAATGTTTCCCCTTTCCCATAAATTACAATTTAAGTAGTTCTCTCTTTGTTACCACAGCCCAACTGCTGATTACATGTCAACTCAGAAAATATATTCTAGGCAATTCGAAAGTAGTTCACTCACAGCTGCTAATCTTTTGTGATACGCAGGTGATTCAAAAATCTTGATTTTGCAGAGGACTTTAAAGTATCTTCCAGAGGAATGATGATGGCTTTCTTGTTTTTATTACTTCTAAAATCTTAATATCAGTATTTTTATTTACATTTGTTTTTCTTTAAATTTCTTTTAAAATACTAAGCTCACATACCTGCATGCACCAAGAATAATTTGTGGCAGCTCAATTTGGTTAAATGTTCCTTGTACAGAATGTGATTACATTATTAATTTGGACCAATTTATATATTAAGCTAGGGGGCCTACAAAATATTTCCTAGCCAGATAGATATCACTAATGATCATTGATTTGGCAAGATCTTTATGTATTAAATTCAACTTTAAAAGCATAGCTGAATTTTTATTTTAATTTACTATTTATGGGTTATACGCTTCATATGACTTTATATAATGCATTAATATTGATTTAATTATAGAATGGTATTTGTAAAATGAACTTTCATTTCCTCATATTCATTATGTAATATTTTTTCCATTTATGTCACATGTTGCTATGTAGTACTCCAAGGTATTCCTAAGTGCACTTTTAGTCACTCACTTATATTAAGTAAATTAATTTATATTAATGCAATCATTTTTATTATTCTTTTCAATTTTATTCATTACAAGATACATCTCTTTTGTAAGCTCATACTTACAGATATCCACACACAAAAGCTTTGGGTTCCCCCTTCTAGATATGAACTTACATAAAAAAAAGTTGAATTTATTGAAAATGACAGTATTGCAATATAACCAATTCATTTAAATGAACAAAACAATTTTGAAACTTTTTGTAAGAAAAATATGGTATATACACAAGGGTATATATTTATTAAAAAGACAACTATACATATATGTGTGTAAATTTGTGTGTGTATATATATATATACAGAGAGACATAGAGTATAGCAGGCACTATTGCAACCACTCATGTACTCCCAATCCATTTCCCATTTTCATGTACTTGCCATGATGCATTAGCTCTCTCAGAAGCAACAACTGCTTCTCTTTGTCAGAGGGCTGTCCCCTGGCTGCCACAGTATGTTTTGCCTACATGCACAAAGAGTTGCCCACAGATAAATGGAAGCATCCTGATATTTACAGGTTCATGTTGGCTGCTAACCAATGACTGGTGCAGAACTGACTGGCACTCAGAGTTGCCATGCAAGTATGAGGCAAAGTTATCTACCCTTCAAAAGATTTAGCTTTAAATTGCACCTAGTCATAATATTCTGCTAGGGTAGCTTTGAAAATCCTGAAATAAAAAGAAGTCCAGTTTTTAATGGGCCATGATTGACATAAGCCCAGTTTTTAATGATGCACATTGTTGCAAGAATTTTATTGTAAGAATGTTGAGGAAGCATATCAAAAGGCTGAGAGAAGTATACATGTGAGAAGAGACCTATTATATACAAACTGTGAAGCTCTTGTTGGCCAACCAGTGAAAGTGTGAGTGGTATGCTGTTGGCTCTGTTCTGCCATGAGTCCTGTTGCCCCCTGAATCTGCTGGCCATCAACTCCACCCTCCCCTGAAGTAGCCCAAAGTCACCCTGGACTAAGCACTGTTCCATGCCCACCTTCAGGGGAAGTTGCTGCTTTGTAGGACTCTCCACCCAGGAGTTTGCCCAGTCCATCGAGGACGTGTTCAATTGATTGAAATGAGGACAAGGCAGACATGCAGTTCATTATCAGCTTGCAGTGCTTCTTCAAAACACACATGAATGAGGCCTATGGCTATACCAAATTCTTAGTGGCGGTGCTGATGAAAACTCCACTACTGATTCCTGTTCAGTACTTTCAAGGATGCACTACGGTTGCTCTGGTGACATTCTCTAAGGCTGGGGCCCCCACGGCCAAACTGTCCGGGTTCTGTTCTCTGTTCTGTCCATATCCCTGTGTCCCTAACAGCACTATCCCCCAACCCCTAACGATATAATTTTGATATCTGTGGATTTAATAAAACTTTAACCAGTTAAACAAACAAACAAACAAACAAAGATCGCCCCTGAGGAGATTTCCTTCACCAAGATGAGTAATGTATCTGTACAGTTTGCACCATCATACTAAGGAGCTCATTACTTGCTGTCCTGTTGGGTCATGATTAACAGTCCAGAGATTTTTGTGGAATTTGCTTTCTTAGTCTCAATAAAGATGATCGAATCCAGAATGCCCAGGGCCAGGAGCACAGTATTTAATACAGTAAAGTAGAGAGAATTATGATAATGAACAGCAAAGATGGAACAATGAAAAGGGGGCTCTGATCTGCAGGGGATTATAATAGATCATGGTTTTCTAAGGATGGCCAACAAGGATGTTGCCTCATATATAATAATGTAACTGCAGATACATAGTGTGTATTATATGTTACACACACATACATAAAGACCAATAGTGCATGAGCAGAAGACTTATGTCAACCATCCAAAGGCTATTTCCTTATTACTTTCCAGATGGAGGCCTATTCTCTGACTCAGAACCATTTACTAGCAGGAGTGGAGGCTGGGTCACTTGAGAGAGGTCCCTGCAATGCCACAGAAAGTATATACAGTAGTGATTCCTCCAATCATTTCCCAAAGGGAATCGATGGTCATTCATATGAATAACTTTACACTGGGGCAAAGGGGGTTACTCAGATATCCAAAGAGATTAGGCACAATATATGAGAAGATTTTATCTGAATCTGAAATGCTGTCATGACATCCCTGTTCAGGTGGGAGTGCAAATAAAGTACAAAGGGTACACAGTTCCATCTGCAGTTCATTTCTCACTCTCTGAGTATACAATTGAGATGGATACACTTAGCAGTTGGAGGACTTTTAGGTTGACTACTTGCCCTGTATGAACCATCATAAAAGCCATGATAATTGTGAAGACCACAGAGAAGACCCTGAAACTACATGCAGATAAATTCAAAAACTATTCTCAAAACTGTTATCAGAGAATTAAAGCATATATTCATATTTTTCAGAATAAACCCATTAATTTACTTGTCCGGCCCCTGAAAAAGGCAGATGTACTGTTCAACTGACAGTGGCAGTAAGATGGCAATGGTGATGGAGTGTCACAATCCTTTGCCAGGTGTCTGTATTTGAGCAAGTTTTAGAACTGAACTTTGTTGCCTGAGGAAGAGACTTCTTCATTGCAAACTAAAGAGCAATATCAAGTTCTTATCTGGAAAAGCCCATAGTATTTAGTCAAGTAATTTGCCTACAGCAGATGCTCAATTCTGATACATAAATAAATGAATGTTTTATGCTAAAATAACTTGGCCTTTGTTTATTATAAGTCTTTCATAATATGTGGAGTTTGCTAAATAATACTTATTATAACAGTTTATATGTAATATATGTGTTATAATACAAATTTTCTATTAAAAATTTAAGTATTATTAAAGAATTTTTTGAATTATGTAAGAGTATACACATCTTTATATTTTCATATAATGTATCTAATATTTTTATTTATTTATTTTAACTTTTATTTTAGGTTCAGAGGTATTTGTGTAGGTTTCTTAGATAGGTAAACTCATGTCACTGGGGTTTGATGTACAGATTATTTCATCACCCAGGTATTAAGCCTAGTAACCATTAGTTATTTTTCCTGATCCTCTTCTATCTGCCAATCTCCATCTTCTGGTAGGCTATAGTGTCTGTTGCTCCAATTTATGTGCCCATGTGTTCTCACCATTTAGATCCCACTTATAAGTGAGAACATGTAGTATTTGTTTTCCTGCTCCTGCGTTAGTTTTCTGAGGATAATGACCTCCATGCTCCTCCAAAGGACATTATCTCATTCTTTTTTTATGGCAGCCTAGTAGTCCACAATGTATATGTACCACATTTTTTAAGTCATGTCTACCATTGATGAGTATTTAGGTTGATTCCATGTATTTGCTATTGTGAATAGTGCTGCAGTGAACATACGTGTGCATGTGTCTTTATGATAGAATGATTATATTCATTTGGGTATGTACTCATTAATGGGATTGCTGGGAATTTAGCTCTTTGAGGAATCACCACTTTCCACAGTGGGTGAACTAATTTACACTCCCAATAGTGTATAACTGTTTCTTTTTCTTGACAATCTCTCCCACATCTGTTTATTTATTTTTTTCTTTTTGACTTTTTAATAATAACCATTATAACTGGTGTGAGACGGTATCTCACTGTGGTCTTGATTTGCATTTCTCCAATAATCGGTGATGTTGAGTTTTTCTTCATATGCTTCTTGGCGCCATGTACGTCATCTTTTGAACAGTGTCTATTTATGTCCTTGGGTGAATTTTGTGTGTAAATTTAAGTTCTTTATAGATACTAGATGTTAGACCTTTGTCAGATGAATAGTTTGCAAAATTATCCCATTCTGTACATTGTCTGTTAACACTGTAATTGATAGTTTCTTTTGTTTTGCAGAAGCTCTTTAGTTTAATTAGATCCTATTTGTCAACTTTTGCTTTCATTGCAATTTCTTTTGGTGTTTTTGTCGTGAAATCTTTGCCAGTTTCTATGTCTAGAATGGTATTGCTTAGATGTCTTCCAGGGTTTTTATAGTTTTGGGGTTTACATTTAAGTCTTTAATCCATCTTGAGTTGATTTTTGTATATGGTGTAAGGAAGGGGTCCAGTATCAAACTTTTGCATATTTCTAGCCAGTTATTCCAGCATTATTTATTGAATAGGGAGTTTATATGGTTTGGGTCTGTGTCCCCACCCAAATCTCATCTTGAATTGTAATCCCCATAATCCCCATGTGTGGAAGGAGGGAACTGGTGAAAGGTGATCGGATCCTGGGGGCAGTTTCCCCCATGCTGTTCCTGTGATAGTGAGAGTTCTCACAAGATCTGATGGTTTTATAAGAGGCTTTTCCTGCCAGGTGTGGTGGCTTATGCCTGTAATCCCAGAACTTTGGGAGGCAGAGGCTGGCAGATCACCTGAGGTCAGGAGTTTGAGACCAGCCTGTCCAACACAGGGAAACCCTGTCTTTACTAAAAATACACACAAAAAAGTGAGCTGGGCATGGTGAAGTGCATCTGTAATCCCAGCTACATGGGAGACTGAGTCAGGGGAATTGCTTGAACCTCGGAGGCGGAGGTTGCAGTGAGCCAGGATCATGCCACTGCACTCCAGCCTGGGTGACAGAGCAAGACTCTGTCTCAAAAAATAAAAATAAAAAAAAAAGTTTAAAAAAGTATTAGGGGCTTTCCCTCCTTGGCTCTCTCTCTTTCCTGCTACCTTGTGAAGAAGGTACTTGCTTCTCCTTTGCCTTCCACCATGATTATAAGTTTCAGGAAGCCTCCCCAGCCATGTGGAACTGTGAGTCAATTAAACCTCTTTCCTTTATAAATTACCCAGTCTCAGGCAGTTCTTTATAGCACTGTGAAAACGAACTAATACAGGAGTGCTTTCCCCATTGCTTGTTTTTGTCAGCTTTGTCAAACATCAGATGGTCAGAAGTGTGTGGCCTTATTTCTAGACTCTCTATTCTGTTCCTTTGGTCTATATGACTATTTTTGTACTAGTACCATGCTGTTTTCGTTACTGTAGCCCTATAGTATAGTTTGAAGACTGGTAATGTGATGCCTCCAGGTTTGTTTTTCCTGCTTAGCATTGCCTTGGCTATTTGGGCTTCTTAAAAATTTTTTATATGAATTTTAAAATAGGTGTTTTTGTTTTTTTTTTTTTAAGTTCTGTGAAGAATGTCATCAGTAGTTTGACAAGAACAGCATTGAATCTATAAATTGCTTTGGGCAGTATAGCCATTTTTACCATATTGGTGCTTCCTATCTATGGATATGGAATGTTTTTCCATTTTTTTGTGTCATTTATGGTTTCTTTGAGTATTGTTTTGTAGTTTTTATTGTACAGCTCTTTCATCTCCCTGGTTTGTTGTATTCCTAGGCATTTTATTATTTTTGTTGCAACTGTGGATAGAATTGTGTTTCTAATTTGGTTCTTGGCATGACTTTTGTTGGTATATAGGAATGCTCATAATTATTGTTCATCGATTTTGTAACCTGGGACTTTGGTGAAGTTATTTATCAGCTTCAGGAGCTTTTGGGGCAAGACTATATGTTCTGTTAGCTGTAGAGTCATGTCATCTGCAAACAGGGATATTTTGACTTTCTCTCTTCCTATTTAGATTCCCTTTATTTCTTTCTCTTTGATTTCTTCAGCCAGGACTTCCAATACTATGTTGAATTGGAGTGGTGAGAGAGAGAATCTTTGTCTTGTTCCAGTTTTCAAGCAGAATGCTTCCAGCTTTTTCCCATTGTGTATGATGTTGGCTGTGGGATTTTTATAGATGGGTCTTATTATTTTGAGTTATGTTCCTTCAATACCTAGTTTGTTGAGATTTTTTAACAGAAAGTGGTGATGAGTTTTATCAAAAGACTTTTTCTGCATCTACTGAGATACTCATGTGTTTTTTGTCTTTAGTTCTGTTTACATGATGAATCCTATTTATTGATTTGCATATCTTTAACCCACCTTGCATCCCATGGATAAAGCCTACTTGATTGTGGTGGATAAACTTTTTGATGTGCTGTTGGATTCAGTTTGCGAGTATTTTCTTGTGGATTTTTGCATCAATGTTCATCAAGGCTATTGGCCTGAAGTTTTCTTTCTTTGTTGTATCTCTGACAGATTTTGGTATCAGGATGATGCTGGCCTCATAGAAAACTCATAGAATAATTCATAGAATACTCATAGAATAACTCATTCTGAGTTAGGGAGGAGGCCTTCTCCTCAATTTTTTGTAATAGTTTTGGTAGGAATGGTACCAATTATTCTTTGTACATATAGTAGAACTCAGCTGTGAATCTGTCTAGTCCTGGGATTTTTCTTTTATTGTTAGACTATTACTGTTTTAATTTCAGAGTTCATTATTGGTATGTTCAGCAATTCAATTGCCTCCTGGTTCATTCTAGGGAGTGTGTATGTCCAGGAATTTATCCATTTTCCAGTTTGTGTGAATAGAGGTATTTACAATATTCTGTGATCATTATTTGTATTTCTGAGGACTCAATGGTAATATCCCTTTGTTATTTCTAATTGTGTTAATTTGTATCTTCTCTCCTTTCTTTTATATCAGTCTAGCTAGCAGTATCTAGTTTATTAAATTTTCCAAACAAAAAACAACTTCTGGGTTTGTTCATCTTTCAAATGGTTTTTGTGTCTCAATCTCTTTCAGTTCAGTCCTTATTTTGCTTATTTCTTGTCTTCTGCTAGCATTCAGGATGATTTACTCTTGGTTCTCTTGTTCTTTTAGTTTGAGATGTTAGGTTGTTACGTTGAGATCTTTCTGAATTTTTGATGTAGGCATTTAGTGCTGTAAATTTCTGTGCTAACACTGCTTTAGCTGTGTCTCAGAGATTCTGGTATGTTGTGTCTTTTTTTCCCATTAGTTTCAAAGGGCTTCTTGGTTTCTGCCTTAATTTCATTATTTTCCCAACAGTCATTAAGGAGCAGGTTGTTTAATTTTCATGTAATTGTATGGTTTTGAGTGATTTTCTTAGCCTTGATTTGTAATTTTATTTTGCTGTGGTTCAATATCACTTTTTTGTGCATTTTCTGAGGATTGTTTTCTGTACGATTGTGTTGTGGATTTTAGAGCATATGTCATGTGGCAATGAGAAAAACATATATTCGTTGTTTTCGGGTGGAGATTTCTGTAGATATGTATTATGTTTATTTGATCCAGCACTGAGTTCAGGTTCTGAATGTCTTTGTTAATTTTCTGCCTTGATGATCTGTCTAATACTGTGAGAGTGGGATGTTGAAGTCTCCTATTACCATTGTGTGGGAGTCTAAGTCTCAATGAACTTGCTTTATTAATCTGATTGCTCTTGTATTGCATGTATATATATTTAGGAAAGTTAGGGTTTTTTGTTGAATTTACCATTATGTAAATTATGTACCATTATTTAAATTTTATTGAATTTACCATTATGTAATGTCCTTCTTCATCTTTTTTCATCCTTGTTGGTTTAAAGTCTGTTTTGTCTGAAATTAGGATTGCAACCCTTGCTTTCTTCTGTTTCCCATTTTCTTGGTAGATTTTGTGTTATTATGCCGACTTGTTTGTGTTGTTGCTTTATAGTGTCTCCAGTATATGTGTTTAAGTGTGTTTTTGTAGTGGCTGGTAACAGTCTTTCCTTTCCAGATTTAGTGCTTCCTTTAGGAGCTCTTGTAAGGCACATTTGGTTATAACAAATTCTCTCAGTATTTGCTTATCTGAAAGGATTTTATTTCTCCTTTGCTTATGAATCTTAGTTTGGCTGGATATAAAATTTTAATTTGGATTTTATTTTCTTTAAGGATGTTGAATATTTTCTCTCAATCTCTTCTGGCTTGCAGGGCTTCAGGTCCACTGTTAGTCTGATGGGCTTCCCTTTGTTGGTGACCTGACCTTTCTGTTTGGCTGCCTGTAACATTTTTTCTTTCATTTCCATCTTGGAGAATCTGATGATTATACATATTGGGGATAATCTTCTTCTGAAGTATCTTATGAAGGTTATCTGCATTTCCTTAATTTGAATGTTGGCCTCTCTAACTAGGTTGAGGAAGTTCTCATGAGTGATATCCTGAAATATATTTTCCAAGTTGCTTTCATTTTTCTCATCTCTTTTAGGAACATCAATGAGTTGTAGATTTGGCCTCTTTACATAATCCGATATTTCTCAGTATTTTTTTTTTTTCGTTCCTTTTCATTCTTTTTTCTCTATTCTTCTCTGTCTTATTTCAGGAAGCTAGTTATCAGGTGCTGAGATTCTTTCTCTAGCTTGGTCTATTCAGCTGTTAATGCTTGTGATTGCATTATGAAATTCTTGTAGTTTGTTTTTTAGCTCTATCAGGTCAGTTTTATTCTTTTCTATACTGGCTATTTTGCCTGTCAGCTCCTGTATCATTTTATTGTGATTCTTAGCTTTCTTGGATTGGATTTCACCGTTCTTCGGCATCTCGATGATCTTCATTGCTATCCATATCCTGAATTCTGTTTCTGTAATTTCAGCCATTTCAGCCTGGTTTAGAACCCTAGATGGAGAGCTAGTGTACTCATTTAGAGGAAAGAAGGTGTTCTGACTTTTTGAGTTGTCAGAGTTCTTGTACTGGTTTCTTTCTCATCTTTGTGTGCTGATGTTCCTTCAATCTTTGAAGTAGCTGTCCTTTAGATGGATTTTTTTTTTAAATCCTATTTGATAGGATAAATCAAACCCTTGAGGGTTTGAATGTGGTATATAAGGTCGGTTCAGTCAACTGGTTTTATTTCTGGAAGATTTTAGGGGGCCAAGACTAAGCTCACAACTTATAGACTGCATATTCTAACTCTGGGGGACTGGTATCAGGCCCTGACTTTGTTCTCTGGCTTCTCAAATTTAGAAAGTCCCTAACCTGGGGGGGTGGTGGCCCTGAGATGTTCTCTAACCACTGGTCCCAGCACTCTGAAGGGTGGTGCCAGCCGACGCATTTCACAGGGCAGTGGCAGCGGGATCCATCATCATTTGCATGTGTCAGCAGCAACTGCAGTGCAGCAGGGTCTGCTATTGTCTGTACCTAGTTTCACTCTGGCAGCTGTGCTGGTACAGGGGTGGGGCACTGGTGGAAGCGGGGCTTGTGGGCTCTGCATCCACCAAGGCTCTGACTACAGTGGCAGTATGTTGGGGGTGCTGGGGGTGGGGAGAGCTTGGAGTGCCCTCCTGCCAGCAGTGGCAAGGCAGGGTGCACGCATGCATGTGCACTGGTGAGGCAGGGAAACTAAGATCTGCCTGCCCATATACACACTGTCAAAGTGATGTGGGGGGTGGCCATGAGTCCCAGGGAAGTTGAAGGTGGGGGAGGGAGCTGGTGGGCTGGCACATGGCCGTGGGGCCTGCCTCACTGAAACTCTTTGTCAGTGAGGTGTTGTCCACCAGTGTAGTAGCTATGATACCGGTCCACATGTCACCTGAGGATGTATTGCAAGCAGGTGTGGCCAGGCTAGGGTCCCTGGAGAGGTCAAGTTGAACCAGCTCCATCTAAAGGGCAAGATCACCCTGCAGAGTTCAGGTCCAACAGTTCCCCTAGAGCTAAAGTTTCCTACGGGAGCAAGTCGAGACTAGAGGGTTGGGTGTCCCTGGCCGTGCTCCACAACACATGCTCCTGCATCAAGTCCTCTGGGCTCCACACCAGCTGGTGTGCAGCCCCTACCACTTCTCTAAGTAGCTCTCCCTGCCAACTCCAGTCTCTATGGTGGTCAAGGGGTCTTCTCCTGTCAGGATTCCAGAGGCCCATGGCGAGAGCAGGTTGTTCCTTGCCAGTTCAACTCATCTATTCCCCTGGAGTCACTGGGGGCCAGGAAGGAGTACCACTGTGCTGTAGCCTATGCAAGGTTCCGATCTTTCTCCTCCGTCAGCCCAGCTTCTGTGTCTTCCCTCTGGGTACTCTCAGTGCTTTCCCTCTGAAGATCTTTTAGGAGTGCCCTAGTTGTTTCGGTCCCTTGGTGGCAGCTGTTCCACCTTGCTGCATCTAGTTGGCCTTCTTGCCTAGCTCCATTCTAATATATTTAATTTGCCATTTTTATAGGTAAACACGACCTCTCCCAAACCCCATTTCTCTTTACAAGTTTTACTTTTTCTCCCAAAATAGAATGTTTTTTTTTTAAGAGACTGTCTAAATTTGTACACTCCTATTATATACTATCGTTTTGAGGTTGTGATTTTGAGAATGGCCTTTCAGGTGAGTTCCTTTAGATAGTAACACTACTTTTTAATCAATAAAAAGTGGATAATCACAGGGATTTTAGGGTTGCACTTTTCTCTCAGCCAGATGTTCATTGTAAAATCATCCACTAACACTGAATCAACTTACTGCTTTTTTTTTTGTTTTTTTTGTTTTTCCACTTCTGTGTTTATACGTATCTATGAGATAGAGATTTTTGATTTGGATATCCGAACCATTGAACAAAAAATATATTCACGGAACTGAAGACATGAGGTTTTTACATTCAATTATCTGGTTTATTATAAAGACTTTAATCTGTTTTCATGTGAAAAAAAAAAGAAAAGAATCTCATGAGTATCTCAAAGTATCTCATGAGTATCTCAAAGTATGAAAGTTGATATCATGTAAATGAACAGGCATTATTTCTCCAAATCTATAGTTCATGTGTAAATTTTTCATGTGTATCTTTGAATTACTTTTCTCCCATTACATTTCTTACTATTATTATTAAGAGAGAGTAACACCTTCTGCATTGACAGAAAATTTGTTATTTATACTTTCCACTTATATTTGATGCTTTTTATCATTGAAAAATTTTAGGTTGCCTAAAAATATAACCCATATGCTGTTTCATCTTAGTGGCATTATAAAACTATGCATTTGAAGTGGCTGAAAGTATGTGCCTAAAATTAGGTTCAGATATTTATTGTATCTTTTGTAAGACATTTACAAATAAAGTAATCCTTTATAATTTCAGGTAAAATTTCCATTTTTTTTTATGATCATGGCTTTATGTTGATGAAATACTCCTTTGGAAACTGAAGTCTGTAGTGGAGATTAATAAAGTTCTCTGTGCTTTTAGTGTCAAAATTGCAGATCTGAAATGTTGAACCAAAATGGAACATCTTTCAAAAGCCGAAAAATGAAATCCTTTAAAATTATATGTGTGTCTTTAAAGCTCCATAAATCATTCTTTTAAAATAAATAATTCAGTCCTAATTTTATTCACTTACAAAAGAGAATAAACTCAAAGCATTATTAGAGTAATTACTTTTTTTAACGAACTGAGTTCAGAATATCTTTAAAGAATTTTTTCTTTCTAGTGAAATTTAAAGGTATGTATAATTAATATTAACTGAATAGATACTTTAGATATTAGTAGTTGAACTGTACTCTTGAAAAAGGAAATTTATGCAACCAGCATAGCAGGTAGTAGAAATGGTTATTGTCAAACTTTAAATTAGCAATTTATTGATTAAAAAGCAAATAAAAGACATTAAATATTCAAGTCTAAAATAGGAAAATTGAGAAAAACTTATAATTGTAACAAAGGTGTTTTTCCGCAGTTCAATATTGACACGCCAATACTCTTTTTCTCCTATTAAAAGTAACCAATTCATTCATCAAAACTCTGTAGTACTTAATAGTTTACCTTATTCTTTGTTCTCTCCAATTTCACATCTATCAATCAAAACCACTGCAGTAAATGCTAGCCTAGTGCCCAGTTTCATTAATCAAGAGGAAGTCACAGTGAATCATGATGAAATTTGAGTTTAACAGGAGTAACTGGGATTCCGTAGGAATAGTAAGTGGTCGATTACAAGAACAAATTATAACCCATATTCTCTATCTAAAAAGGTGTCTGAAACCAATCAATATATAAAGAATTTCTATAGGGGACTGGAGTTTAGAACAGGTTAACTGTAATACCATGGTCCTAGGCTAGGAAGTGGATTCACAGTAACACTTTGGGAAGAGGATGAGAATCTATATATAAATAGATTGGAAACACACTCCCAGTGAAATGGTCTAAAAGGAACAAATGCGAGTGGAATTGTTCCAGGTCACTGAATTGGTGTTCAATGTAGTATGCAAGCTCTGGAGAAATTAAAATGCTTGAAATGGGAAAATTAGGCCAATTGACAGTTAAAATGAACAAACTCGACATATGATATATGGGCAAGCTTGGTTAGAACACAGGTGGCAAGTAATTGCCTCTGGCAAACAATGTAATAGATTTACAAATCAATACAAATACAAATCTTAATATACTTTCTAGGGAGGTCTAAGTATTAGATCTGTTCTGTCCAATAAGATAGCTACTAGTCACATATAGTTATTTGCATTAAATTTAAATTAATTAAAATTAAAATGTAATTCTGAATCTGCAGTAGACATTCTGAAGTTCTCAGTAGTCTCTTGTGGCTTTTGGCTACCATATTGTTCATCATGAATATAAACATTTCCATTACTGAAGGAAGTTTAATTGCTACTGTTTTAGGTGGACACAGTGACTCACTTTTGGATGGTCTAGGGCTATGAGGTGCAATTTTTATGATTAAAAAAACTCACGCCAATAGAGAATATAACCTATTTAGGGCCTTAAAATAAATATAGATGAGGTAATGAACGTTATGAATAACTACAAACAGAGTTGTTCACATTTCCAGGAAAAGCTATAAAATATAAGCAATTGTTCTCTCAAAATCCAGTAAACAGAACAAAATAAAATAAAATAACAAGACACTTTCATCTATGCTGGAACCATACATTTAAAAAAATATTAAAATTAAAACAAAACAAGAAAGAATGCTGAGAGTCAATATATCCAAACCAGAAATTAAATAATCTACAGTGCTGTTTAGAATGTCATAACTGAAAGTTTCACTTTTGTTTAGGATGTAGAAATTTATAACACACAGCTGTTCCTTTGCTAATAACTGGAGAATAGCCAAGAAACTTAAAAAAAGCAGCAACAACCAAAACAACAAACTACATATGTATTTCACAAGCACAAAGTCAACCTATAAAAAGATATGTGAAGCAAATAAATTCAAGTTAAGAATGAGCCCTTCCTTTCAAAAAAAAAAAAAAAGAATGAGCCCTTCCTAAATAAGTACTGATTAAATCACCAGAAACATCTGTTGGATCATGGAACTGAAGGATTAGATCTGCCATAGAAAACTAGACTGCGGTGAGTGAGCAGAATCAGTAGAGGTTTTAAAGCTATGTGGGCTGGCCGGGTGAATTGGTTTCTTATGTTCAAAGAAGGCTATTTTACCTACTTGCCAAGACTTCTCATGGGACTTTTGCTGAATACAGTGATGGTAGTAGTATGAGAGGCTGGGATCTATTCTACAAACGGGAGGGAGGGAGGGACGGGGGGAAGGTGGGGGAGAGAGAAAGAGAGAGAGAGAGAAACTCCATGTTATTACAATTCTTATATACAAGAATTACGCTAGAGGAAGAGTTCTATAATATATGTAGTGCATAACTTGACCCCAATAATTTTAAAGCAGAGGTAAACTTAAACTAATTTAATTGCAACATAGTTCAATCTAGCAGAATTCCCAATTAAATTAAAATGATTAGCATCTTTTACTGTCTGATGAACAAAGAAAGGGATTTTTTCCCTCTGCAGAAAATACTATTTATCTGAATCTCTTTGATTCTTTTAATCAAAAATAGTCACCATGAAATATAAACCAGATATGTGAAGAATAATTAAAATTAGGCCATAATCAAGAGAAAAATAGTCATAAGAAGTAGATACAGATGTTGGAAATCACATCTGGCCTTTAAAATAACAGTTATAAATATATTAAAGAAATTAGAAGAAAAAAACGGACAAAATAAATGAAAAGTACAAAGATTTTAACAAATAAATAGAATTTCTAATAAAGACACAAAATAGCATTCTAGAACTGAAAAACATAGTATCAGAAATTGATTTAATACAGGACAGAGCAAAAAAAGAAACAGTGAACATAAGACAGGTAATATAAATTACCAAAGTGAAAAAGAGGGGAAACATCAAATAACAGAAGACTGGTGAAGAAACTACGGACCATATCAAAATCCTAACAAAAATATAAACTGGAGTTATAAAAGTTGAGAAAGATTTAATGAGGTAAAATAATGAGTTGATAAAGAGAAGAGGGAGAATTTCCTGTAATTTAAGAAATTAAGAAAACTTAAAATAAAAAATATAAAGACAATCAAATAGCAATATATTGTTGACATAATGCTAAACACTAGAGAGAAAAGAAAAAAATAGAAAAACAAAGACACATTACATTCAGAAGAAAAATAACAATGATTTATGCCAGACATCATAAATTTGGAAAAATATAAAATAATGCCTTAAAAAACGGAAACAATATAAAGTAGTTTACCTAGAATTTTATGCACAACAAAACTCTTTTTAAAATAAAGAAATCTGTTTTTAATTTCTAAAAATGAAAGGCTGACAATTCTTCACTAGTGGGAGCACATTGCAAAAAATAGTAAGAAATTTCAAAGAAATATTTCAAAATAAATTAAAAGGATTCCAGGTCAAAATATGGATCTGCAGGATAGAATGAAAGAGAAAAGAAATGATGAATATACAAGCATCTGCAAAAAACTGTATTTTTACATTTAAGAAACCATTTGAAAAGACTGTTAATATACCAGAAATCCACAAAAGCAGTTGCAAGAAAAACAAGAATTGACCTAATTTGGCTAAAGAGCTTCTACAGAGCAAACATAGCTATCAACAGAGTAAAGAGACAGCCTACAGAATGGGAAAAAATATTTGCAATCTATGCATTCAACAAACGTCTAATATCCAGAATCTGTAAGCCTCTTAAATAATTCAACAAGTGAAAAATAACCCTATTAAAAAGTAGACAGAGGACATGAACAGATACTTCTCAAAAAAAAATATACAAGCAATCAACAAACATGAAAAAAAAAAAAAGTTCAGTGTTCCTAATCACCAGAGAAATGCAAATCAAGACAACAATAAGAAACCATACCACATAAGTTAGAGTAGCTATTAATAAAAAGTCAAAAATTAACAGATGCTGGCTAGGTTGTGGAGAAAAGGAAGCCCTTATACACTATTGTTGTGAATGAAAATTATTTCAGCCAATGTGAAAGACAGTTTGGAGATTGCTCTAAGAATTTAAAACGGAACTACCATTTGATCCAGCAATCCAATTACTGGGTAAATACCCAAAGGAAAATAAATTGTTCTATCAAAAGGACATACACACTTGTCTGTTCATCGCAGCACTATACACCATAGCAAAGACACAGGCTCAACCTAGGCTTCCATCAACAGTGGATTGCATAAAGAAAATGTGGTACACATACACCATGGAATATTTTACAACCATAAAAAAGAATGACATTTCGTCCTTTACAGAACGTGGATGCAACAGAAGGCCATTATCTAAAGTAAATTAGTGCAGGAATAGAAAACCAAATACTACATTTTCTCACTTATAAGTGGGAGCTAAACGTTGGGTACACATGGACAGAAAGATGTAACAACAGACACTGCGGACTACTGTTGGTGAGAGAGAGAAGTGGGCAAGGGCTGAAAAACTACCTGTTGGGTGTTACGGAATTATCTGTACCGCAAACCTCAGTATCATGCAGTATATCCATGTAGCAAACCTGCATGTGCCTCCTAAACCTAACTAAAAGTTAAAATTTAAGAAAACATAGTAACATTACTGTATCATGGGGTATATTATATATATAAAATGTACATGAAGACTCTGCCTCCAAGCCAAAACTTCTATGTGTGATTTGTTTTTAGGTCAACCCTGGGCAATTACAATGCTTTGCTCAGCAAGCCTCATGTGGGAAGCTGCCTCCCTGTATACGATACGGCACATAGTCAGTGCACTGTAACTTTCTGAGGGACATACAGTCAAGGACTTATCCCCCAGCTCACTCCCAAAACCATGTACATATGCGTGTCTGCATTCCTAGCCCTTGTACGTCTATTTGAAGGTCTCCTGATTAGGGGCCTCAGCTAAGGCAATTTCCAGGCACCTCCTTTGAGATCTCTTTACCAGTCAGGCGCTAACTGATAGAGTTTTCCCCACTTTGACTCCGTATTTTTCCACTCCAGGCCCTTCTCCACCTCTTTCCTTGTGGGGGCTTAGGTCCATAAAATGGCAGCAGGTTTTTTTTTTCTGGGAGCTCCTCCACTTTGGCATGATTCCCCCAGTCTGTGCTCCTTGTCATCTGACCTTCACCTAATGCTGTTCCATGGGGAAATATGGAATGCCGAAGTGTGGTACTTTCCCCTCTGCTTCTTGCCTGCCCTGTTGTCGTAAGAAAATAACAGCTTTTTCAGTTTGGCTTGTCTTAATTGATTACTTCAACACCTTCCAGCTTAACTATGTGTGTGTGTGTTTGTGCGTGTGTGTGTATGTGTGTTATGTGTCTATGCATGTGTATATGCATGGTTGTAAGGATTTATTTTCAATAAAGTAGTAAAACTATATCAAAATAAATTACACATGAATAGGAAGAAAATCAACAGTAAATGACAGAATTAATACCAAACAATTCAGCAACTACATTAAATGTAAATAGACGATTCAGTCTAAGCAATACCAGAGATTGTTATTTGGAGCGAAACAAAACAAAAAAGATCCAACTCTAAGATGTCCAGGAGAGTGGCACTTCAAATAAACACACATGGATTAAAAGTAAAGGCATTGAAATAGAAAGCACAAGCACCAAATACTAACCACAGTTTTATGGTGTGAACATATCTATATCAAACAAATTGTTCTAAATATTGTTATGAGAGATACCAAGCAATATTACATAAATGTAAATCTTGTTCTCTAGAGGGACCTGAGTTCTAAAGTTCGTGCCCCTAATGATGTACCTTCAAAATGGATGAAGCTAAATAGACATGACCAAGGAGACAGAGATAAATGTACAGTTATTATTGAAGATTTTAACTCCCCTACATTGAAGCAATTTTACTGGGTTTTGTGATACAGAAAAAAGTAAAAATAATAAGTGCATTGCCCAAATAATTTTCACACTCTAAGTACATCTGTACCCAACTCAGGAATGTCACCTAAACTTTAGAAAGTATCTTTATACGCTTCTCAGTCATCTCAGCAAAAGGCAAACAATATTTTGACTTCTATTAACATATATTTGTTTACTTTACTTATTTTTCCTGTATTTTAACTTTACTTAAATGGTTTATTTAGCTCACAACTAGGTCAGATTCATTTATATTGGTTCATGTAGCAGAAAATTCTTCATTGTTTAGCATTCAACTGTATGACTATACCATAATTTACTTATTCATTCTACTCTTGATGGATATTTTTGATATTTATGATTCAGGATTTTTTTTTCTCTTGGAGATGGGGTCTCATTCTGTCACCCACGCTGGACCGCAGTGGCACGATCTCAGTTCACTGCAACCTTTGCCTTCCAGGTTCAAGCAAACCTCCCACCTCATCCTCCCAATTAGCTGGGACCACAGGCGCCTACCACCACATCTGGCTAATTTTTTGTATTTTTGGTAGAGATGGGGTTTCGTCATGTTTCCCAGGCTGGTCTTGAACTCCTGGGCTCAAGTGATCTGCCTGCCTTCACTTCCCAAATGCTGAGATTACAGGCATGAGCCACCAGACCCAGCCTGGAGTTCTAATAAATAAAGTTACTATGAACATGCATGTATCTTATAAATACAAGTACATATATCGGTTGAATGTATACATAGGAATCAAATTGCTGGACAAAATGGTATGTGTATTTTGAATGTTAGTATTATAAAACAAGTTTCCAAAGAGGTTATATAAATTCTTATTTCCACCAGTAGAGAATGGGGTTCTGGCCAGGCACAGTGGCTCATGCCTGTAATTCCAGAACCTTGGGAGGCCAAGGTGGGCAGATCACCTGAGGTTGGGGGTTTGAAACCAGCCTGACCAATATGGAGAAACCCCATCTCTACTAAAAATACAAAAAATTAGCTGGGCATGATGGTGCATGCCTGTAATCCCAGCTACTCAGGAGGCTGAGGCAGGAGAATCACTTGAACCCGGGAGGCAGAGGTTGTCATGAGCCAAGATTGCACCATTGCACTCCAGCCTCAGCAACAAGAGCAAAGCTCTGTCTCCAAAAAAAAAAAAATATAAAGAGAATGAGTTTCTATTTTGTTAATATCTGTTTCATTTTTCTTATTGATGTTGTAATTCTTATTTTTATTATGTATTTTAATTCTCTCTAAAGGTATATTTTTACATATCATTGTAGCTTACATTTGCATTTATTTGATGAGTAGTGCCAATGAGAAGCATTGTAAATATAAGCTACTATGTGCACACTTTACATGTACAATATGCACAGTTTACATGGGTACACAATTTACAAGTGCATACAATATGTGCACTTTACATGTGTTTATAGGCATTTCTGTGTCTCCCTATAAGATTCCCTTTAAAATTATTTCCATATTTTCTTTTACTGAATTGTATGTATTCTAGACACACAAACCCATATTCAATATTTGTATTAAAAGTAACTTCATCTATTATGCAGATTACATTTAAAATTTTACTAGTGTTTTGATGAATAGTAATTCTTAATTTTAAGTCAGTTCACTTCATTAATAGTGTCCTTCATTGTGAGCATTTATGAGTTATATTAAAAAAATACATAGATTTTTTTAAAGGAAAGCCTTTAATAATAAAAAAAAATAAGTAGTGCTTCTGGGTGATAAGATTCCAGATTTTAAAAACTTATTTCCTTTTTTGTAATTTAAAATTTTGTTATAATGTTTATATTCTTACCTGTTGATGATAGAATTAATCATACTGCTTAGTTCATTTTACTTTATGAGGACTGGTCTGAAAAGGACTGCATTCTCTTAAGTTAATTAAATAATTCATTCTCTTTTTCCTCCTATCCCACTGTCATCCTTCTCCCCGTGGACCACCATGGCCCATCCTTCTATTTTATGTGTTTTTATGAATAGGATATTATATCAAATATATCTATTTAATTGCTTAAGATATTACTTAGCTTTCACAATTTTTTATTAAGCACTATGTTTTTAAGAACATTTTATGTTGATATGTGTACATCAAACCTGTTGGCTCTAGTTGATATATAATATCCCATAGCTTGCATTTACCACATTTTACCTACCTAAGTGACAGATACACATTGCCTCTGTTGTACCAGATTGCTCTTCAGAAGTGTCTGTGCCTATATTAATCCATTCTCTCACTGCTACAAAGAACTACGTGACACTGGGTAATTAATGAAGAAAAGAGATTTAATTGACTCAAGTTGACTCACACTTCCTCAGCCTCTACAGGAAGTATGGCTGGAAGACCTCAGGAAACTTCCAATCATGGGAGAAGGCAAAGGGGAAGCAAGCGTTTCCTACCAAGGTGGAGCAGAATAGACAGCCAAAGGGGAAGGGTGACACACTTTTAAACAACCAGATATCATGAGAAATCACTCACTCTCTGGAGAACAGCAAGGGGGAAATCAACCCCCATAATCTAATCACCACCCATCAGGTCCCTCCCAACAGTGGGGATTAAAATTCAACATGAGATTTGAGCAGGGACGTAGAGCCAAACCATATCATTTTGCCCCTGACAGCTCCCAAATCTCATGTTCTTCTCATATTTCAAAACCAATCATGTCTTGCCAGCATTCCCCCAAAGTCTTAACTCTTCTAGCATTAACTCAAAAAGTCCAACTCCAAAGCCTCATCTAAAACAAGGCAAGTTCCTTCTACCAATGAACCTGTAAAATCATAAACAATTAGTCACTTCCAAGATACAGTGGGAGTACAAGCATTGGGTAAATATTGCTATTTTAAAAGGAGAAATTGGTCAAAACCAAGGGGCTTCAGGCCCCATGAAAGTCCAAAACACAGCAAAGCAAACGTTATTCCTAAAGCTCCAATATAATCTTTGACTCTATATCTCACATTCAGACCACACTGAAGAGGTGGGTTCCCAAGGCCTTGTGCAGACCTGCCCCTGTGGCTTGGCAGATTTTAGCCCCATGGCTGCCTTCACAGGTTGACATTGAGTTCCTGTGGCTTTTCAATGCGCAGGGTGCAAGCCATCAGTGGATCTAGCACTCTGGGGTCTGGGGATGGTGGCCCTCTTCTCACAGGTCCACTAGGCAGTGCCCCAATGGGCACTCTGTGTTGGGCCTCCAACCCCACATTTCCCTTCTGTACTGCTCTAGCAGAGGTTCCCCATCAGGGTTCCACTCCTGCAGCAGACTTCTCCCTGGATATCCATGCATTTCCATACATCCTGTGAAATCTAATTGGAGGCTCCCAAACCTCAACTCTTGTCTTCCGTACATCTGCAGCCCCAACACCACATGGAAGCCACCAAGCCTTGGGGCTTGCACCCCCTGCAGCAATGCCAGAACTATACCTTGACCCTTTTCACCACTGCTAGAGATAGAACGGCTAGGATTCAGGGCACCTTGTTTTGAGGCTGCACAGAGCAGTGGGGTCCTGGGCCTGGCCCATGAAACCATTTTTTTTTTTCCTCCTAGGTTTTGAGGCCTGTAATAGGAGGGCTGCCATGAAGGTCTCTGAAATGCCCTGGAGGTATTTTCCCCATTGTCTTTGTTATTCACAGCAGCTCTTCTACTGCATGGGCAGGCTGCAAATTTTCCAAACTTTAATACTCTGCTTAGAAACATAAGTTCTAGATTCAGGTCATTTCTTTGTTTATGCAAATGAATTAGGCTTTTAGAAGCAGCCAGGCCACATCTTGAACATTTTGCTGCTTGGAAATGTATTCCACATTTCCAAGATACGCTAAATCGTCTCAAGTTCAAAGTTTCACAGATATCTGGAGCAGGGGCACATTGCTGCCAATCTCTTTGCTAAAGCATAGCAAGTGTACCCTTTACTCCAGTTCCCAATAAGTTCCTTATCTCCATCTGGCATCACCGCAGCCAGGACTTCATTGTTCATGTCACTATCAGAATTTTTTGGTGGTATCCATTCAACAAGCATCTAGAAAGTTCCAAACTTTCCCTTATCTTCATGTTTTCTTCTGATCCCTCAAAACTGTCCCAACCTCTGCTCAGTACCGAGTTCCAAAGTTGCTTCCACATTTTCAGATATCTTTATAGCAATGCCCCACCCCCTGGTAACAATTCTCTGTATTAGTTCATTCTCACACTACTATAAAGAACTACCTGAGGCTGGGCGCCGTGGCTCAAGCCTGTAATCCCAGCACTTTGGGAGGCCAAGACGGGTGAATCACGAGGTCAGGAGATCGAGACCATCCTGGCTAACATGGTGAAACCCCGTCTCTACTAAAAAAAAATACAAAAAACTAGCCGGGTGAGTTGGTGGGCACCTGTAGTCCCAGCTACTCGGGAGGCTGAGGCAGGAGAATGGCGTAAACCTGGGAGGCACAGCTTGCAGTGAGCTGAGATCCGGCCACTGCACTCCAGTCCGGGTGACAGAGCAGGACTCCGTCTCCAAAAAAAAAAAAAAAAAGAGGTTTACTTGACTCACAGTTCCACAGGCTATACAGGAAGCATGGCTCAGAGGCCTCGGGAAACTTCCAATCATAGTGGAAGGTGAAGAGGGAGTAAGTGTGTCTTACCATGGCAGAGCAAGTGAGAGAGTAAAGGGGGAAGTTTTAAACACTTTCAAGCAACCAGATCTTGTGAGGACTCACTCAGTATTATGAGAACAGCAAGTTGGAAATCTGCCCCCATGATCCAATCACCTCCTACCAGGTCCCTCCCCACACTGGGGATTACAATTCAACATGAGATTTGGATAGGGACACAGAGCCAAACCATATAGTGCCCACCTATTTTATATCAGAACATGAGGCTCTATTAAGGTAATATCACTCAATAAATTGTTTTAAGCATTTTAAAATAGGTATATTTATGTTTCATGCTCATTTTTTGTATCACTCCTAATGACTGTATGAATGTTTTCCTTTAAGCCTACAATATGATGTATATTACCTGATTTCCCGAAACATATTAGCTTATTCATGGAAATATTTTACTCATGGTTGTTTTATATTGTACTATATATATTAAGATAAATTTCATTTAGTATTTGTATTAATATTCTATTGCTGCCATAACAAATTGCCACAAAAAGAGTAGTTGAAGCAACACAAATTTATCAGCTTATTGTTCTGAGGTTTAGAATTCTGGCATAGGTTTCAATGGGCTAAAATTAAGTTTTTGGCAGGACTGAGTTTATCTCTGAAGCTTCTAGGGAAGAATGTGTTTCATTCTCTTTTCCATCCTCTAGATATCTTTGCCTTTCTTGTCTTGTGGCCCCCTTCCTCTATTGTCAAAGCTACAGCCACATAGCATATTTTGGACTCTTCTTCTACTATCATGTCTCATTCTCTGAGCACAGCTAGAAAAGATTTACTTTTAAGGATTAATGCAGATTAATTGGCCTCACTGGGATAGGATAATTCAGGAATACCACCATTTTCAAGGTCTGTATCCTTAATCACAACTGCAAGTCTCTTTGCCATTGTAAGGTAACACAATCTCAGGTTCTAGATTAGGGTGAGGAAATCTTTGAGGATCTATTATTTTGCCTTCCATAGTATTATTCATTTAATAACATGGAAGTAAGACTCATTTGAGGTAAGTTGTTCACCTGTGTTGTTAGACCTGAGTATTAGCATGACAGTGCTTTATAATATGATTTGCAGATCACCTTTTCCTTTTACTTGAGAAGTAAAAGATTTGAGTTTTAATATTGAAATAGCTTATGGTATATCACTTCTTTGAATTTGAGAAATATATTTCTTATGAAACCATATGTGTTCATCTTTTTAATAGGGTCTGGTTCCTAAAATCTATATTCAACTTTTTTTCCTAAGTATTAGATGGTGTATGCTTTTGTCTTATCACAAACAGTAATTATTTCTTTCTTTCAATTCCTCTTGTTGTGATTATACTCCCGTTCACTGTTCTAAAATTATTTAATTTTGTAGTTTTTATATTATTGCATTCATTGATGTTAGCTATGAGTTCTAAATTTATTTTCAAAGAATCAATATGTCAGTATGTTCAATTTTTTACCTCCTACTTTTAAACTTAATTTCTTCATAAAGCAACTTTTATTGATTACCTGCACCCACCCTGACTCATTCTGATTACCTGCTCTGTCATAACCATTCTTCCCGCCAAACCACTCACCCTGTCACTCTCTTTAAATTAACCAATCAAAATTAGTTTAGCCTGTGTGGTCTAATTCTAGCCAATTGGAGAATGACACACCAGCAGGGGCCACATGTGTCAGGGATAAGAACCCCTTCCCCTCCCTTGTCCAAGTGTGTGCTCCCATTGTTCCATCTGTAAGGACGCACCCTTCTATAGAAGTACCTTGCCTTGCGGAGAATTAAAAAGAAAATTTTATATTTGAGTGTTATTTCTTTTGCGGCACTGCTGAAACTTTATTTATAACAATTGATCTTATTATCATGTCATAATTTCTGATTTTGTTCTGTTTTAGAAAATATCATTTTAATTTATCATTTTAATTCTTTTGTTCCTGAGTTTGTTTTGATATTCTTTCTACTTTTTTAAACCACTTTACTGAGGTATAATTGACATGAAAAAAACCTACAGTTAATGTATAAAATTTAATGGATTTGAATATATGCATATATCTGCGAAGTCATCACCATACTTCTTGAATTGCATGGCACGTTTCTCTCTTTGTCTTAATTCCTTTTTGTTGTTGTTGTTGA
This sequence comes from Mandrillus leucophaeus, assembly GCF_000951045.1. Taxonomy (NCBI): domain Eukaryota; kingdom Metazoa; phylum Chordata; class Mammalia; order Primates; family Cercopithecidae; genus Mandrillus; species Mandrillus leucophaeus. The sequence goes on from NW_012109552.1 coordinate 871,509, forward strand.
GATGGAGTTTCACTTTCGTTGCTCAGCCTGGAGTGCAATGGCATGATCTCAGCTCATTGCAACCTCCACCTCCCAGGTTCAAGTAATTCACCTGCCTCAGCCTCCTAAGTAGCTGGGATTACAGGTATGTGCCACCAAGCCCAGCTAATTATTTTTTGCATTTTTGGTAGAGGCGGGGTTTTGTCATGTTGACCAGGCTGGTTTCAAACTCCTGACCTCAGGTGATCTACCCGCCTTGGCCTCCTAAAGTGCTTGGATTACAGGCATGAGCCACTGGACCTGGCCAATTCCTTATTTTGTTTTAATGAAAGTTTAATATTTATACATACTTCACTGTATATCGTTTTAGCTACCCGAAGTATTTTTCCTCTTAGTGATATCATAATTATTAGTTGTTTCCTTTTTTTTGATGCCATAGCTACTTAGAAAAGTATTTTTTTAATGGTGTTTGGATAGCTTTTGTTTGTTTGCACATTTCCGCATTTCCCATCTAGGCCCATATATCCAACTGCTTGCTTATTTATGTTCCAATTTTACCATGTCTAAAATTGAACTCTTGATGTTTAGACTTCCAAATCAGGGTGTGGAAATTATCCACTATCTTTATCCAGAATGATGTGCTTATAATAACTTTATCCATCTGAAACTGAGTTTGAAATTAACATTTTCAAAAACTCACCCAAAACTTGGAGTTCTCCTGTCATGAAATAAAATGGGAATCATGGTATAACTATATTAAACTAGACATTTAAGTATAAGGTAAATAATCTACTCGTTAATTCCACAAATCAATATTGCCTCCCTATTCTGTATCTGGCTATTTTTTTTTTTTTTTAAATGACAAGATTTGATTTCAGTCTCCAGCCATTAAAAGGATCACTGTTTAGTGAGACACACACCAACACTGATGGTAGAAAATCCAGTATGGCAAAATCAATGAGAGAGACTGTAAAGAACGCTATCAAAGCAAAAAAAGGGGAATCTAACTAGGGTCAGAGATGGCAAAATCCGGGAACACAAGTCTTGTTTTAACTCAATAAATTCATATTGTGCTGTCCTTTAGTCATAAAATTTACTTAACATGCATTCCGTGTTTTAACAATGAACTGCAGCACAGTGGTGAAAAACACAGTATAGAGGCAAACTGCTTTGATTTAAACATAAACTTCACTGGTTAACTGGTTTTGTGAGCATGGACAAGTTAATTAACTTTTTATTGCTTCAACTCCTTTATCAGTAACATGGCAATAATAGAATCTCATGGGATTGTTAGGGACATGTAATAAGTTTTGATAGTGCCTGGAAAATAATTTCAATGTAAGTGATCACTATTATTCTCAAATAAGTAACTCAAATATTTGGATCAAGGAAAGATATAAAAAATGGAAAGAGCAAAGCTTGAATTTAAAATTATGTTAATAAATTTTGAATTCCTCTAACATTCTTCTCTTAGTATACTTCCAGTCTTCCCATAGCTAGTCTTTTTTGCTTAGAACAGTCTCTATAGAGATGTATATGAGTATATTTACACAAAAAGAATTAAGGAGGGACATGCATTGTTACACCACTTTTTCAAAATTGTAGAGGAATTTAATAGAAGTATATACTATACTATACATTGTATACATGTATACATTATACAATCATACATTGTTTTCTCTTAGTTAACTGCTGGTATTTTAGGAGTTCTCTTTATTTTCCTACTAGTTAATAACATAAATGGATTTTAATCACATAGAGTGATTTATAATATACTTTTGTTCACGTGGCTCACTTCAAATTGCTATAGTGTGGTTTAGATGATTTCATTTTAAGTTTTATTTTTTCCAAAAGTTTAAGCAGCAGATTAACATTTCTCTGACATAATTGTTTTCAGCTGACATGTTCCCTTTTGTCCAGTTGCCTCATTAGACAGCATATGAGTCTGTAGCTGGTAAGCTCTGTTAATTAGTGCATTGTATTGAGTCAAGGCTGACTTCCCACTTCAGGGCTCATGGCTGTGCTCTGATTCACATCCACAGGGTGCAGTCTGCACTACTAGAAGTCTGACAAATAGTATCCTACTGGTCACAAGAAGGGCCAGGCAAGGTAGTATGAGTACGTTGGTATAAAACTGTCACTATTGCTGAAGGGGAAAAAATTACAATATCTGTCTTGTTGCCAGTATATTAATAGTATCATCTTTATTTATGAAAGACAGCACATTGTGGCCCAAATCCAACAATTAAGGTTCTTTGTGACCTCTAGTTCTTGCTCTGAAATCAGAAATGGTTGGCTTCATTTGAAATAGCTGGCTCAAGAGCATAATAAACTTTATGTCTTCACTATTATAAAAAAGAGTGAGAAAATGTTACTCCAAACAGTTTTCCATTCAATACTCCACATGGAAGAAGTGGGCAAGTTTTAGACCTACGATGGAGAAAGGCATTTCTCTTAGTACTTTGATCTTTTAGTGACTGCCAGATCATGTGAAGTGTATTAAACCAACTATATACAGACTTCTAACTGCTCTTGGCCTCTGAAATACTCCTCCTGAGGAAGAAATGTGTAGCTATTTCATGTTGGGATATTTGCAAATCTCCCACACATTCTTCCCAGATTTTTAAAATGTACACACACACGACATAGAATAAATGTAATTGCTATGGGAAATAGATATGGTAGAAATTGCTTTCAGTTAGCTGTAGGGGGACTATGGAGATTAGGAAAAACGCTGTATTTGTAAAACTTTTTTTTTTTTTTTTTTTTTTTTT
>NW_012109552.1:874503-882186 GCF_000951045.1 Mandrillus leucophaeus
GCGCCCGGCCCAAAACTTTTTAATTAAATCTGAAAATCAGAGTCATATTAAGCAAAAGATTCACAGAAATAATCTAGAGTAACTTAAACTTTCCTAATACACAATTTAAAAAAGACAAGTTATATTATAAAAATGTATTGAAATTGCATTTTTTTTTTTTCACACACAGTTAGTGATGGTGTGTTTTAATATAATGATTTTTAGTATTAGTGTCCCATCTGAAGAACAGCAACTTCATTAAACATTTATTGTGTAGCAGACATGGGCTTGGGAATGTATCTCTAACATAAATTATTTGAAAGTAGTAATTACATCATTATTTAGAACTATCATTTTATTTTAGCATTCTATTAAAAATGGTAACATTTAGAAAAACTTACTTGAAGGTAAATTCTTCCAGGGACTTATTAGAAACATCTTCAGCACACACATAAAATAAGACCCTTCACGTACGGTGTATTCATGTTGATTGTTACCTTGATCCTTGATGCCCCTAGATTAAATATGATGCTAAAACAAATCTCTGCTTTACATTGTGGTCAGGGCTACGAACCAAATGATCAGTTAAGTAAGATCATCACCAAAAACACAATGGATCTTGTATTGAATAATTTTTAACAACCATAATCAGTGAGTGCTGCAATGTTGCAATTAAATCCGCTGCTCAACTCTTTAACTAGCTTGGTTGGGGTTGGGAATTCATTCAATCTAAGAGTTAGTTTCTAAGTGTATGTGTGTGTTCTCTTTTCACAACACACTGAATAAAATGATTTTCAATGTGAACTTTGGAGACAGATATCTGAGTTCAAAATCCAGATTTTCTGTAATTTATCTGTTGTAGATCTTAGGTAATTGATGATAATCTTTCTGTGCCTCAGTTTGTTCGTCAGCAAAGTGGAGGTAATAGAAGCGATCACAGTACATGTTATTATGTAAGATTGTTATCAGTATATACACATTCATATATCCACACACTCACAGACACACAGTACTTAGATCTGCATCTGGCCTACATTAAAGTCTCTTACAATATTAATTATTATTCTGTAATAATATTTGATAGTAATTAACTATAATAATTTGGAGACTTCTGAATTAGACATTAATATGCTTCAAAATAAAGATCAAACCCTTGAGAACTAAACTCCTGTATTGCTAACTTTTCTTTTCACCAAATGTGACACAATGCCTGCACGTAGTCATTATATAATAATATTTGAGAATCAATTAAATATTATACTCTTACTTTTGCTGTGGCTATGAATAATGTAACTGGAATTCACTCATTCATTATGGCTTATGCTTATATTAATAATGATAAATAATAGTCAACATTAATTGACAGCCAACTCTGAGCCAGGTACTGATTTATATTCACAATCTTTCTGCTTTATAGCCATCATTTCCGACACACCCTATCATTCTACAAGATAGGAGAAATTAACTTTATTTTTCAGATTAAGAAACTAAGATTTAAATGTAAATTAGTTACCAGGTTTATATGTGGGTATATATATGTTTATATAACATATTATACATACATAATTATTCTTTATCTGTCCTTGAATAGAGACTTGAAAGAAAATGGTACATTTTATGTATGAATAATTATGTTTTAGACATAAATCTATATTGAGAAATAGCTTCAATCACAGATTAACAAACAATCAAATACTCTCTTAGTTGATTAGATAAATAATTGATTCACAGTGATGTGAGTGTTTTCACATTAACCCTCTCCAGAGCAAAACAGGAGGCCTGCTGAGGCCTTTTTACAACCGATAACCCGTGAGAAATTGAGTTCTCTTCTCTGGTTCACTTTGTTTCCTCATAACTAGTGTTGGAAATCCAAATGTAAGAACCAGAAGAGCTCTGCAAATATCTATAGAAACTCAGAGAAAGTTGTCATTGACCTTACATGTCTGATCTTTCTGGCCTCTCCGTGACCAGAAGAAGCTAAGGAAGCTAGAAACGAAATGAGTGTGTGGGGTGATCCACCTCTCCCTTGAATTTGAGATAGAACCAGGACTCTAACAGTAGAGCCTGCTTTATCACCAGTTCTCAGTAGGACTCTCAGGTAATATAGAGACCAACTCAGAAAACAAATATTCGTGAATCTAAGAAAGCCCAACAACTGGAAACAGGAAAATTCGTCAGAGCAACGATAACATATATACAACAAAACAGAAATAGTGAAAAAAATAGAAGACACATTAATTTTTTAATTTTTAAGAAAAATTTGTAGGCTATATTTGTAGGGTACAGGAGATATTTTGATACAGGCATGCAATGTGATATAATCACATAATGGAGAATGAGATATCCATCCCCTGAAGCATTTATCCTTTGTGTTACGAACAATCCAATTACACTCTTAGTTATTTTGAAATGTACAATTAAACTATTATCAACTGTAGTCACCCTGTTGTGCAATCAAATAATATATGTCTTATTCGTTCTTTCTTTTTCTTGTACCCATTAACAATCCCTACCTCCCGTCCAGCCCCCCACTATAGTTTGCAGCCTCTGGTAACTATCCTACTCTCTATGTCCATGAGTTAAATGGTTTTGATTTTCAGATCCCAAAAATAAGTGAGAATATTCAGTGTTTGTCTTTCTGTGCCTGGCTTTTTTCACTTAACACAATGACCTTCTGTTCCATCCATGTTGTTGCAAATGACAGAATCTCATGCTTTTTTATAGCTAAACAGTAATCCATTATGTATATGTACTACATTTGCTTTATTTGTTCATTCATTATAGAGATATTTTTCACTTCTTTGGTTGATTCCTAGGTATTTAATGTTATGTGTGGCTATTACAAATGGGAGTGCATTTTGTATTTCTTTTTCTGATTGCTCACTTTTGGGAAACAAAAATGCTTCTGATTTTTGTAAGTTGACTTTGTGTCCTGCAACTTTTGATGGACCCTGAGGTTGCTTCCAAATATTCGCTATTGTGAAGAGTACCACAACAAACATGGCAGTGCAGATACCTCTTTGATTTGCTCATTTTTTTTCTTTGGGGTATATATACAGCAGTGGGATTGCTGGATCCTATAGTAGTTCAATTTTTGGTTTTTTGAGGAAGTTTCAAACTGTTCTGCATAGTGGTTGTACTAACTAACATTCCCATTAACAGTGTATGAGGGTTCCCATTTGTCAACATCCTCACTAGCATTTATAATTGTCTGTCTTTTAAATGTAAGCCATTTTAACTGGGGTGAGATGATATCTCATTGTAATTTTTATTTGTATGTTTCTGATAATGATGTTGAGCACCTTTTCATCAGTCTGTTGGCCAGCTGTATATCTTCTTTTGATAAATGTCTATCCAAATCTTTTGTTATTTTTAATCAGATTATTAGATTTTTTTTTTCTATAAGGTTGTTTGAGCTCCTTATATATTCTGTTTTTTGTTTTGTTTTGTTTTGTTTTGTGTTGTTGTTGTTTTTATTTAAGCCTCTGATCAATGGGTAGATTGCAAATATTTTATCCCAGTCTGTGGCCTGACTCCTCATTTAGTTGATTGTTTCCTTTCATGTGCAGAGGCTTTTTAACTTGATGTGATCCCATTTGTCTATTTTTGCTTTGGTTTCTTGTGTTTGTAGAGTATTGCTCAAGCAATTTCTGCCCAGATCAATGTCTTGGAGATTTTCTGTAATGTATTCTTGGAGGAGTTTCATAGTTTGAGGTCTTAGATTTAAGTCTTTAATCCATTTTGATTTGATTTTTTAATATGGTGAGAGACAGGTGTCTAATTTCATTCTTTTGCATATGGATATCCAGGTTTCCCATCACCATTTATTGAAGAGACTAGCTTTTCCCCAGTGTATGTCCTTGGCATATTTGTCAAAAATAAGTTCAATGTTAAGTGTGTGGATTTATAGGTCGTCTTTTCTGTCCCATTGGTCTGTGTGTGTGTGTGTGTGTTATGCCAATAGAATGCTATTTTGATTACTATAGTCCTATAGTATAATTTAAAGTGATTATACTATATTATATAATATATTATATAATATATATTATATTATAATAATATATATTATAAAATAAGTGTGATTCTTTCAGTTTTATTATTTTTGCTTAGGATGGTTTTGGCCATTCTGGATCTTTTGTGATTCCATATAACTCTCAGGATTGTTTCGTCTATTTCTGTGCAGGATGTCATTGGTATTTTGATAGGGATTGCTTTAAATCTGTAGATTGATTTGGGTGTTATGGGCATTTTAACAATATTGTGTCCTCTGATGTATGAACACAAAATATTTTTCAATTTTTTGGTGTTCTCTTCAATTTCTTTTCTCAGTGTTTTATAGTTTTCATTATAGAGGTCTTTCATATCTTTGGTTAATTTCTAAGTATTTAATTTTATGTTTGGCTACTGTAAATGGGATTACATTTTTAATTTCTTTTTCAGATTTCTCACTTTTGGGATATAGAAATGCTACTGATTTTTGTATGTTGATTTTGTATCCTGCAACTTTACTGAATTTGTTTAACAGTTATAATTGTTTTTTCATGGAGTCTTTAGGTTTTCCCAAATATAAGATTATATAATCTGCAAACAAGGATAATTTGACTTCTTCCATTTCAATTTGGATGACATTTATTTCTTTCTCTTGTTTGATTGCTCTAGCAAGGACTTCCAGTACTATGTGGAATAACAGTGGTAAAAGTGGGTGTCCTGTCATGTTCTAAATCTTAGGGGGAAGGCTTTCAGCTTTTCCCCATTCAGTAGGATACTAGCTGCGAATTTGTCTGTCACATATGGCTTTTATTATGTTGACGTATGTTACTTCTATACCCAGTTTTTTGATGGTTTTTATCTTAGAGGGATATTAAATTTTATCAAATGCTTTTTCAGCATCAATTGAAATTATCATATGGTTTTTAGTCTTCAATCTGTTGATATAATATACCACATTGTTTGACTTGCCTATGTTGAACCATTCTTGCCTTCCAGGGATAGACCCCACTTGGTCATGATGAATGATCTTTCTAATGTCTTGCTGAATTTGATTTGCTAGTATTTTGTTGAGGATTTTTGCATAATATTCGTCAGAGATATTGCCCTGTAGTTTAATTTTATTATGTGTCTTTGTCTGGTTTTGGTATCAGGGTAATACTGGCCTCATAGAATGAGTTTGGAAGTACTCTCTTCTTCTCTATTTTTCAAAATAGTGTGAACAGGATTGGTATTAGGTCTTCTTTAAATATTTAGTGAATATTTTCTCAGTAATGATGCATTCTCCCAGCAAAAAATTATCCCAGTAAAGATAACTTCACTGGTGAATTAGATTCTGTTCAGGTTTTGGATTTCTTCCTGGTTCAATGTTTGTAGATTTTATGTGTTCTAGGAATTTGTCCATTTCGTCTAGATTTTCCAATTTATTGGCATATAATTGCTTGTAGTAGTCAGTAATGATCCCTTGAATTTCTGCAGTATCAGTTGCAATGTCTCCTTTTACATTTCTGATGTTATTTATTTGGATCTTCTCTCCTTATTTGTTAGTCTGGCTAAAGGTTGGCTAAAGGTTTGTTGATTTTGTTCAACTTTTCAAAAAACCTATTTATTTATTTTTTTTTGAGACCGAGTCTTGCTCTGTGCCCCAGGCTGGAGTGCAGTGGCATGATCTCAGCTCACTGCAAGCTCCGCCCCCCGGTTCACGCCATTCCCCTGTCCCAGCCTCCTGAGTAGCTGGGACTACAGGCGCCTGCCACCACGCCCAGCTAATTTTCTTGTATTTTTAGTAAAGACGGGGTTTCATCCTGTTAGCCAGGATGGTCTCAATCTCCTGACCTTGTGATCCGCCTGCCTCGGCCTCCCAAAGTGCTGGGATTACAGGCTTGAGCTACCGCACCCGGCCCAAAAAACCTACTTTTTGTTTCATTGATCTTTTGTATTATTTTCTTCATTTCAATCATTTATCTCTGCTCTGATCTTTGTAATTTCTTTTCTTCCACTATTTTGGGTTTGGTATGCTCTTGCTATTTTAGTTCTTTAAGATGCATTGTTAGATATTTTGTTTGAAGTTTTTTGTCTTTTTTGATGCGGGCACTTAGAGCTATAAACTTCCCACTTAGTATAGATAGCTTTTGCTATATCCCATAGGTTTTGGCGTTGTTGTGTTTCCACTGGAGGCAAGTCGAGATTGAAGACTTTTTCTATCTGTTCAGTGTCTTTTTCAGTAATACATAGTTAAAACCAGGTAGGTACTATGAGGGATCACCTGGTTTTTGGCTCTTAGAAAGGTGGGTTTTTTTTTGTTTGTTTGTTTCTTTCTTTCTTTTTTCTGTGCTAATAGTTGTTAAATTGATGTTTCTTGTCAGGGAGATGATTGGTGGAGCCTTCTAGTCCATCATTCTCCATTTGTTTTTTCTTAAAGGATGTAGTTTAAAAAATTCTACATTCTGAATAAAAAAACATTTTAATAACTTTAGGTTTTAAATAAAAAATTACAGAAAAGGAATAAAATTCAGGCATTCCATGTATAATTTTGTATGCTTTAAGTCAGTGGAATAGCATCTGCTGATCATGGGGAGAAGGGGACTAACCCAACAATATTATATTCAAGATAAATGTGATTTATCATCTGTCAAGATGGAATTAAAACACTGAAAGAAATGTAATTATTTATGACATCTTAGAAAAACAACACAAAGAAGGATTCTAAATAACAATAAATATAATAGTTTGGAACTTAGTATAGAAGACGAAGAAGAAAAAGAAACAATGCTGACTGATGTTCTTTGGTTTCTCTAACAAAACATATATCTCTCATTTTCTCTCTGTCTCTTTCTCTACTTCTTTATACACACATGCATGCACACACACATACATACACACACATATTTAAAACCCAACAGATAAAAATAATTGTCTTGAAATTCATAAATAATGCAAACTAAACAGAGGAAAATAAAGAGAAGTAAGTGAAATCATTCAAAAAGTTTCATTCAGGGCAGGTAACAAGGGTAGAGAGTTGCAGGGAGGAAGGAATGTCAGAATATTCTAAACTTATCTTGAAGTAGAAGCTGGGGAAATACAGCATCTTGGCAAGACAGTGCATTTAGATAGAGAAAGGGTTGGTATGTTGTTTTCTAATAAAAATAGAGAAATTTATTTATCTAAATAGAAAGCACATATGGGAAGATGGCCATTAATAGCATGAGAAGATATAATAAAACATTCAAATTAAAACAAAAAGAAAATGAAAGAAATCACACCTTGCTGTAACTAGAAAAAGTAATCAAAAGACCAGAGGAAAACACAGGATACAGTATGAAATACTGAACTTAGTTTATATGGAAGAAATAAAACTTTTGTTTTAAAGTATTTAAGCTATACAGGTATATAAAATTGTTAATCATCTTAATAAGACAGACATAGCCCTATCATAAAAAGTATAACATCTGGGCAAACAATAAGACCTAAACGAATAATATAATGGTTTGAAATGAAAAACGTACTGTGATAAAACTGAAATTGTCCCAAACATATGTTTATATTTCAAAATAATGTTTGTTGTACATTTACATTCTCTATTAATGGTGTAATTCCAATTAGAGACAGTAGGGATTGTTGGGATATTGGACAAAATAGTAAAAAATATTTGTTAAGAATATGTATTTAAGAAAAATCAAGAAAATTACACATGCACACATATACAGACATTCACAC
>NW_012109552.1:882236-902488 GCF_000951045.1 Mandrillus leucophaeus
TCTGCTCTGATCTTTGTAATTTCTTTTCTTCCACTATTTTGGGTTTGGTATGCTCTTGCTATTTTAGTTCTTTAAGATGCATTGTTAGATATTTTGTTTGAAGTTTTTTGTCTTTTTTGATGCGGGCACTTAGAGCTATAAACTTCCCACTTAGTATAGATAGCTTTTGCTATATCCCATAGGTTTTGGCGTTGTTGTGTTTCCACTGGAGGCAAGTCGAGATTGAAGACTTTTTCTATCTGTTCAGTGTCTTTTTCAGTAATACATAGTTAAAACCAGGTAGGTACTATGAGGGATCACCTGGTTTTTGGCTCTTAGAAAGGTGGGGGTTTTTTTGTTTGTTTGTTTGTTTGTTTCTTTTTTCTGTGCTAATAGTTGTTAAATTGATGTTTCTTGTCAGGGAGATGATTGGTGGAGCCTTCTAGTCCATCATTCTCCATTTGTTTTTTCTTAAAGGACGTAGTTTAAAAAATTCTACATTCTGAATAAAAAAAACATTTTAATAACTTTAGGTTTTAAATAAAAAATTACAGAAAAGGAATAAAATTCAGGCATTCCATGTATAATTTTGTATGCTTTAAGTCAGTGGAATAGCATCTGCTGATCATGGGGAGAAGGGGACTAACCCAACAATATTATATTCAAGATAAATGTGATTTATCATCTGTCAAGATGGAATTAAAACACTGAAAGAAATGTAATTATTTATGACATCTTAGAAAAACAACACAAAGAAGGATTCTAAATAACAATAAATATAATAGTTTGGAACTTAGTATAGAAGACGAAGAAGAAAAAGAAACAATGCTGACTGATGTTCTTTGGTTTCTCTAACAAAACATATATCTCTCATTTTCTCTCTGTCTCTTTCTCTACTTCTTTATACACACATGCATGCACACACACATACATACACACACATATTTAAAACCCAACAGATAAAAATAATTGTCTTGAAATTCATAAATAATGCAAACTAAACAGAGGAAAATAAAGAGAAGTAAGTGAAATCATTCAAAAAGTTTCATTCAGGGCAGGTAACAAGGGTAGAGAGTTGCAGGGAGGAAGGAATGTCAGAATATTCTAAACTTATCTTGAAGTAGAAGCTGGGGAAATACAGCATCTTGGCAAGACAGTGCATTTAGATAGAGAAAGGGTTGGTATGTTGTTTTCTAATAAAAATAGAGAAATTTATTTATCTAAATAGAAAGCACATATGGGAAGATGGCCATTAATAGCATGAGAAGATATAATAAAACATTCAAATTAAAACAAAAAGAAAATGAAAGAAATCACACCTTGCTGTAACTAGAAAAAGTAATCAAAAGACCAGAGGAAAACACAGGATACAGTATGAAATACTGAACTTAGTTTATATGGAAGAAATAAAACTTTTGTTTTAAAGTATTTAAGCTATACAGGTATATAAAATTGTTAATCATCTTAATAAGACAGACATAGCCCTATCATAAAAAGTATAACATCTGGGCAAACAATAAGACCTAAACGAATAATATAATGGTTTGAAATGAAAAACGTACTGTGATAAAACTGAAATTGTCCCAAACGTATGTTTATATTTCAAAATAATGTTTGTTGTACATTTACATTCTCTATTAATGGTGTAATTCCAATTAGAGACAGTAGGGATTGTTGGGATATTGGACAAAATAGTAAAAAATATTTGTTAAGAATATGTATTTAAGAAAAATCAAGAAAATTACACATGCACACATATACAGACATTCACACATGCAAAAGGTCTTTTTGGATTTGTGTTTGTATATATGTAGTTGTGGAGGGGTATGTATCCTATCCAATATCAGTTACTACTCTACAATTAAATCAATCAAAACAGAGGAAAGCATTTATAAAATATGTTCCAGCATATGTAAGAATTCAATGTAAGAAGAGACTGATAGTCAATTCAGTGTGAAATGACATTATTAAACCAATGATACTCAATGTCTGGCTAACCAATGGGAAAAGATAAAAATTGACTTCATTCTTCTGTTTTATACAAAATAATTTTACATAGATTTAAGGCTTGTGTATAAAGATAAATCTAGAATCACAGGATACTTTAATTTTATAAAAATAATATATGCATATTTGATTAAGTGTATTTGTGTAGAAAATATATTACAATTATTTAATAAGCAAATGACTGATTTGAGAGAGAATCATAATGTAGATTGCATAAGAAGTTGTTAATGTCTAGAGTCTATTGCTGGGAGGGGTTAACGTAAAAACGTGTTCGTATATTGAAAGTGAATGTGAATTGTTAACAGCTTTTTGGAAACCAATCTGGAGATATCTATTAAAATTAAAAATACCAATATATTTTAATGCAGTAATACCACTTCTGGAAAACTTTCTCTTAGAATTCAAAGCAATTGTAGTAAATCTACATGTGTAAGTATGTTTGTAGTAGCATTGCTTATAATGGCAAAAACAAATATTCTTGACATTAACAGGGAAATTTTGTTTAGATTATGTTATGTTCTTTTAAAAGCTTTCCTTAAAAAAGAAAATTTTTTTCTGCACTTTTTAAAAAAATTTGTACAGCAGCCGGGTGTGGTGGCTCAAGTCTGTAATCCCAGCACTTTGGGAGGCCAAGGCAGGTGGATCACGAGGTCAGGAGATTGAGACCATCCTGGCTAACACGGTATAAACCCACCTCTACTTAATAAATACAAAAAATTAGCCGGGTGTGGTGGTGGGGGCCTGTAGTCCCAGCTACTCGGGAGGCTGAGGCAGGAGAATGGCATGAATCCAGGAGGCAGAGCTTTCAGTGAGCCGAGATCATGCCACTGCACTCCAGCCTGGGGGACAGAGTGAAGACTGTTTCAAAAAAAAAAAAAAATTGTACAGCAAAGGAAACAACAGGTGACAGAGAACCTACTGAATGAGAGAAAATATGTGCAAGTCATATATCAGATAAGGGGACAATTTCCAAAATATATAATATATAAGGAACTCATATAACTCCATTGCAAAACATTCACAACCCAACTTTTAAAATGGGCTAAGACTTGAACAGACACTTTTCTAAAGGAGATATACAAATAGTCATTGGGTATATAAAGAGATGTTCGATGTCATTAATCATAAGGGAAATGCCAATTAAAACCAAAATGAGATATTACCTCATACAAATTTAGATGGCCACAATCAAAAGAACAGGAAATAATAAGTATTGGCCAGGGTATAGATAAACTGGAACACTTGAACACTGTTGGTAGGAATGCAAAATTGTGCAGCTGCTACAGAAAAGAGTATAGAAAGTCATCAAAAAAATAAAAATATCACTCCCATAAGAATCAGAAATTCTACTTCTGGGTGTATAGTCAAAAGAATTAAAATTAGTATTATGAAAAAGTATTAGCACTCCAATATTTACTGTGCCATTATTCACAATAGTCAAGATATGGAAAAAGTCTAAATGTCTGTCAATGGATAAATGAATAAATAAAATGGGATATATATGTGCAATGAAATATTATTCAACCTTTAAAAATGGAGTATTTTGATAAAATACTCTTATTTGAAGAAAAAGATATAAAAAGTATGTATAATATAATCATACATTTTAAAATGACATTTTAAATATATATTCACATATAATTACATAAGCATGGAGAAATTACTGGAAGGTAGTAGTGATGGTGGGCAGACAGAATAGAAAAGGAGATGAACTAAGTAAAAAAATTAGAATAAAGATTGTACAAGACACAAAATATATATAACCTGATTTATGTATTAATGACGTGTACATGTGTGTATGTCTCTGTGTGTGTGTGTGTTTGTGTGTGTGTGTGTCTGTGTCTATATAGCTAGTAAGAATTTATTCCTTTAAAGTAAAATGAAGTTATTGGTACACAAAAGGCCTCTTCAAATTTTAACAGTGACTGCATTCCACTATCCCTCCTCTCAACTTCTCTCCCTTACTGGAATGAAGGGGATGACTTACTGGAAGAATAGCAGCTAAACAGACAAACATAGGAACAAAGAAAGAAAGAAACAGCTTGGCAATATTGTGAAGACAAAAGAAAACAAGCAATATCCCCTATTTCATTCCAAAAAGAAAAAAAGTACAGTACCATCAGCTTGCTTCTTGCCTTTTCTGATAACATTAGTATTATATTTATTTTCCTTTCAGTCTACTCCTTCTAAAATGGTCAATAGCAGTGTGGTGGGATTCCACCACTACTGATTTTTCTCTTTTGTTTCTTATCCACTTGAAGATTTCTTTTGATTCACTCCGCTATTTTGCTATTTCTATTCATGACACAAGTTTCATGTATTCCACAACTCTTAAGCCACCAAGTACCATGAGGCATGTCTGGCCTTCCCTGAAATAAGAATTTTATCCATGCTCTTTTCATTAACCAGACAATCGTTAGTTGCAAAGTCATTTAAGCTTTCCCAGCTCAGTGCCACAATCATGGGAACCCATGACACCATTTGTGAGTCGGTCAGTAGAAATAAGACGCAGATACATACTCACCATATAAATGGCACTTACCTTTCTTGGGTAAAAACAACACAAAAAACCTCACCTGGTAATTTTAGAAGAGTTAAAGTGATGGAAGGACTCTCCTTCTTCTTTTTACTTTGTGAATACTGTCTCTGGGTATGGGGTCTTATGTGTCCACTGTGTAATGGAAGTCCCACAGACTAAGGTGAATACTCAGTCTCCTGGTTCGCAGACTTTACTCTTTACCATACTGGTAATTTTCTCATTTGGTCTCAGCCTCCACTACTAGCCTCCTGTATGTTATCCTTTTATATGTGTAAGGGGTCACAGACATTGAGCTATACTTTCTAGACTTCTTTCCTGTTGACTTCTAGTTAGATTCTGCCACTGAAGCATGAGTATTAATTAGACTAAAAGTCAGAATAAAGGGAGAAGATATAATCTGCCTTATGTTTATGGCTTCTGTGTCCATCCCAGATGGGTCATTGTCTTTTATTTGGGTATCTTCCAGTGATGGGCAGCAGCTGATTTCAGCAGTTCTAGCAAATGCATTTTTCAGCAGTTCTAGCAAATGCAAGGTCAAGAGTCTTCCTCAGTCTCAATCCTAGTATTAGTTCTGAGCATTCCTTCAGAAGGCTCAGCACCCTACCCCCACCCCCAAGGCAGTCCTCAGATCAACCAGGTGGCAATTTCAGTGGTCCAGCATCCACTATGTGACACTTGCATGTGATGTCCAAGCTTCATCCCAATGCTCCTTTGGTGGTTTATGGTCCTGCCACTATTGCCAGCTCCGAATCGAAGATTTCTGAACTGTGATCACAACTTCAAACTTAGTTCACCTAGCCTGAGAGATATTAACTGTTTGCTATGGATAATATTCTCTGAGTTACTTCACTGTTCCCGTTTTGCTCTCCGAACCCTTCTCAGTTTTCTAATGAGCATTCTACGTTAAACTAATTTTTGAAAGCTCTACGGCACTGTTTTCCCGACTCCAGGGAGAAAGAGGAGTGATGCATCATCATAACTTGTAAATCTTTAAATATCTACTTTAACTACTGTAGCATCTGGACCCAGTGCCTGAATTCCTAATGTAGAATTTCCCACTATGCTTCAGGCTTAGGAACTTTACAATTTCACAACTAGGGCTTTCAAAAATCATAGAGATTTTCCACCACTATTGCCTTTTCTCTTTTATTTCTTATCCACTTGAGGATTCCCTTTGGTTCACTCAGTGATTTTACCATTTTCATTCATGAGACAAGTTTCATGTATTCCACAATATTTAGCCCACTAAATACCATGAGGCATGTCTGGACTCCCCTGAAATACGAATTATATCTTCACTGTTTTCATTAACCAGACAATCGTTAGTCACAAAGTCATTTAAGGTATCCCAGCTCAGTGCCACAATCATGAAAACCCATGACACCATCTGTGGTTGGGTCAGTAGATATAAACTCACTATATAAATAGATATTTACCTTTCTTGAGGGTGGATCAGGCCAAAGCTTATTACAAGGCATGAAAGGCACTTTAAAAAATGATTGTTCGTGTCTCCCATTCTGACCTCCCTTACTGCAACACAGCAAGCCCCTTTATACCAGCCATTCTAAATTTCTTGTATTTCCCAAAATGCCATATGCTGGCATACATCTATAATCTTGAACAACATATCTGTCTACATGGTATACCTTTCCCACTTCACTCCTCGTTCCTTATCCTCTTCTAATTTTAAGATCAAAACTCATCTTCTTTCAGAAACTTTCTCAGCCCCAAAGATGTCTCTGTATCTTATGTTTACCTGCAGGATGAACTATCTAATTGTTGGTTTGTTTAGCTCTTAGCCTAGAATATTTTAAGCCCCCAAATTTTCTCTTTTATATCCTTCTTCAATGCTTAATTCATTATAGGGCACAAAAATTGTTTCCAATAATGAAAAGCCAAGAGCCAGATTGTCTGGTATAAAATCCTAGCTCTGACAGTTACTAGCTGTGTGACTTCAGCAACACAACTAAACACCCTTAGGCTTAGTTTCCATTTATCTAAAGTTACTGTGCAGAAAAACTTTAGTTAAATCAGGTTCCACTTGTCAATTTTTGTTTTTGTTGCAATTGCTTTTGAGGATTTAGCCACAAATTATTAGTCATGGCCAACGTCAATAATGGTATTTCCTAGGTTTTCTTCTAGGATTTTTAGAGTTTGAGGTCTTACATTTAAATCTTTAATTCATCTGATGTTAATTTTTGTATATGGTAAAAGGTAAGGGTTCAATTTCATTCTTCTTCATATGGCCAGCCAGTTAGGCCAACATCATTTATTGAATAGGGATTGATTTCCCCATTGTTTATTTTTGCTGACACTATAAAAGGTCCTATGGTTGTAGGTGTGCAACTTTATCTCTGGATCATCTATTCTGTTCCATTTTCTATGTACTTGTTTCTGTACCAGTACCATGATCTTTGGTTACTATAGCCTTATAGTATAGTTCGAAGTCGTGATATGAGGGATCCAGCTTTGTTCTTTTTGTTTAGAATTGCTTTGTCTATTTGGGCTCTTTCTTGGTTCCATATAAATTTTAAAATAAGGTTTTCTAATTCTATGAAAAAATGATGTTGGTAGTTTGATAGAAATAGTGTTGAATCTTTAAATTGATTTGGGCAGTATGGCCATTTTAACCATATTGATTCTTCCAATACATAAGCATGAGGTACTTTTCCATTTATTTGTCTTGTCTCTGATTTCTTTCAGCAGTGTTTTGCAGTTCTCCTTGTAGAAATAGTTCATCTCCTTGGCTAGCTGTATTTCTAGGTATTGTGTGTGTCTGTGTGTATGTGTGTGTCTATGGTAAATGGAATTGTGTTCTTGATTTGGTTTTCAACTATAATGTTATTGGTGTATAGAAATGCTACCGATTTTTGTACATCGATTTTGTATCCTAAAATTTACTGAAGTTGTTTATCATTTCTAGAAGAAGACTCTTTAGGGTTTTATAGGTATAGAACCATATTATCAGCAAAGAGAGATAATTGAAAAATCATGCATTTTTCAATTATGAAAGGTCTAATACACAGAATCTATAAGAAGCTTAAATACATTAACAAGCAAAAAAATAACCCCAATAAAGAACAGGTAAAGGACATGAACAGACACTTCTCAAAATAAAACATTCAAGCAGTGTGATGGTTAATATAGGTGTTAATTTGATTGTATTGAAGGATGCCTAGATGGCTAATAAAGTATTGTTTCTGGCTGTGTCTGTGTGTGTGTTGTCAGAGGAGATTGGCATTTGAGTCAGTGGACTGGCAGAGGAAAACCTACCCTCAGTGTGTGGGGGCACCATCCAATCAGCTCCAACCCAGCAAAAACAAAGCAGCCATAGAAGATGGGATAACTTTGCTTGATGGGTCTCTGGGTGTCTTCTCTTTCTTATGTTGAATGCTTCCTTCCATTCCCCCAGCTCTTGGACATCAGACTCCAGGTTCTCTGGCCTTTGGACTCTTGGACTTATACCAAGTGGTTTGCGGAGACTCTTGGGCCTTTGGCCATAGACTAAGGCTACACTGTCAGCTTCCCTAGTTTTGAGACTTTCGGATTTGAACTGAGCCACTACTGGCTTCTTTCTCTTCCCCAGCTTGCAGAAAGCTTGTCACAGGACTTTACCTTGTGATTGTGTGAGCCAATTCTCTCTAATAAACTCCCTTTCACATATATACATATCCTATTAGCTCTGTCCCTATGGAGAAACGACGAATACAAATGGCCAGCAAACGTCTGAAAAAAATCTCATCACTAATCATCAGAGAAATGCAAACTGAGCCACAATGAGATACTATCTCATACGAGTCAAAATGGCTGTTATTAAAGAGTCAAAATATAACAGATGCTGATGAGGTTGTGGAGAAACAGAAATGCTTATACATTGTTGCCAGGAAAGTATGTTAGTTCAGCCACTGTGAAAAACAGTTTGGAGAGGTCTCAAACTTAAAACAGAATTACATTTAACCCAGCAATGCCATGACTATGTATATACCCAAAGGAAAATAAATCATTGTACAAAAAGATACATGCGCTCATATGTTCAACACAGCACTATTCATGATAGTGAAGACATTGAATCAACCTCGATGCCCACCAATGGTGCATTGGATTAACAAAATAAAGTTGATAAAGAAATACAACATGGAATACTATGCAGTCGTAAACAAGAATGGAATAATGCCCTTTGCAGCAACATGGTTATAGCTAGAGGTCATTATCCTAAGCTAATTCATTTGGCAACAGAAAACCAAATACCACATGTGGGAGATAAA
Source organism: Mandrillus leucophaeus (assembly GCF_000951045.1). Lineage (NCBI taxonomy): Eukaryota > Metazoa > Chordata > Mammalia > Primates > Cercopithecidae > Mandrillus > Mandrillus leucophaeus. The sequence goes on from NW_012109552.1 coordinate 891,027, forward strand.
TATTGTATATGCATGGACATAATGATGGGAATAATAGACATCAGGGACTACTACAGAGGAGAGGGAGGGAGGAGAAAAGGCCTGAACAAGTACCTACCCAGTACTATGTGCTCTTCCTGAGTGCCAGAATCATTTGTATGGCAAATCTCAGCATCACACAATATACTCATGTAACACATTGTCACATATATCCTCTGAGTCTAAAATAAAAACTGAAGTTATTTAACAATAAATAAATAAATTTGGGTTAGTAATAGTATGAAGTCAATTATGTAAAACATTTAGAATAATGTCTGGCACATTGGAAACATTGCATAAAAGCTTACTATTATTATTATTACTATTACTAAACAGCTATTCATATTAGGATGAAGACCAAGTATTACGCTGAAAGGTAGAACAGTTGTAGTTTGAAGAAAGACCTTGGAACTTGACAAAATGTCGTATTTTCTTATAAAAAGCATAATCAGTAGACAAGGCTTTAGGGCCATAAACGGGACTTATAAATGAAATCAAAATTCTTAGGTTAATTTAAAACAACCAGATAGATATGGGCTATTACATGTAATTTTGAATTTTCAAAAAATTACACTCATCTTTAGCACCACTGATGCAAAAAAATACATAGTATATTAGGCTGAATTCTCCACTCATATAACTTGGCATAACATTTCTTTTGTTTTATTGTGTCATGGCTTTGGTGTAGCTTCTATGACACTTTGGATTTAGATTATTTCATGAACATCCAGAGGTTAGAATGTCACCTAATGAATCATTAATACTGCTGTAGCAGCATGATTTTCCATTATACTTTCTTCCTGAATGGTAACCTGACTTGACCCTAATGATTCTGGGAATTAATAGAATCATAGCTCATCTGGCTGTATATATAATAATAGGGATAGATGCACAAAGAACATTCTTTCCATTTTATCAGCAATGGAATGGATCCATTTGGTGATAATGATTATGATGAACAGATGATGGATTTATTCACTCATTCATGAGGTTCCATACAGCTTCCTTTCTCACTTGTCTATGTAAAATAGATGGTTCCTTCACTACAGGAAACTTGAGGTATTTTTTCCACTACAGAATACTTGAGGTAGTTTTTCATGTTACCCTGTAAAAAAAGAGTTTTTAAAAGATGCTATAGAAGACAAACTCTAAGTACTCTTTAAAAAGTATGTTTTAGAAATCACAGACTATTCAACAGGAGTTTTCCAGGAAACAGACCCTGAGTCTATGATGTACTTACAGGAAGTTTATCGAGGTGTGATATCTGCAGCAATACCTGTAAGGGAGCAGCAGCAGAATGCACAACAAGAGGAGCTAAGTATAATGCAGTTGTACAAAGGGATCAGCTGATTCAAAGGTACTACAATCCTATTGGGCCTTCTTAAGCTGAGATGGCCTTCCAGAGATGTCCCAAATTGAGGAATGAGAATCAGGCTTGTATTTTTGCATCAACTAATCATTGGTATCAAGGTGCTCAAGAGAGGAACATAAACTTGAATGAGGTAACGGGAAGTCAAGAGTTGAACCATCAGCAGTCAACGCTTCTGGCAGCTGAGGAAATAGGCAAAGTGAGTGGCACACTACAAATATCTCTATACACAGAAATCTCCAAAGATCAGCCATGATACACTAAATCTTCTACATTCAATCATGATGTCTTCCATAATGTTCCAAATCACACCAATTGTGTGTATGCGTGTGTGTGTGTGTGTGTGTGTGTGTGTGAGTATGAGAGAGACAGAGAGAGAGCTGGTGAGGTGGAGAGAGGGCAAGAGAGAAAGGAGAATCAATCTAAGCATGGACATTTAGAGTGCAAAGTTCATATTTAATTACAGAAAGAATGTGAGAAAATAGAAATTCCTGAGATTTATTTAAATAGTATATTGAATATTTGCTTTAGCTTTGGAGATTGTCTACCAAGACTCTGTAAAACAATATTGTATCCTCAAAAGCAATAAAAATTGTAAGGGGTTGCGAGTTATTTATAGCCTGGTGAAGGTTAAAATACTCTTAAAAAAATCTTTCATATACAGAAAATATTCTAGTGATTCATTCAGCTAAAAGTTAATTATAAAAGTGAGTGTCATAATTTGCAAATTCAGTTTTTTATAAAATGTCAATATTATCATACATTAATTTTTTAATTTGATTAAAAACACTTTTTATTTGTTTTATGGTATTAGAATGTATTAGCGAAGCTAAAAGTAGTTTTGTCAATTATGTTTTTTCAATTAATAAGAAATCTGGCCCCTTCAATGCAAAGTTAATATGGATCATTACAAAAAAGCAGACTAATTGAATAAATCAAATGAAGTATACCAAATAACAAAATAATAAAATAAAATGTGTCTGTTAATTATATCACCTGTTTGCCAAATCTCAGTTTTATGTCATACTGCCCAAATTATATCTGACTGTTAAATTGTGCTGAAGAATGTGACAAAAAAGAAAGGAAAAACTAGTAGCTTTATTATAATTCAGAGTCACTGACCTATTTTTAGGGCTGGTTGTGAGGGGTCAGACAGAGACACTTTTACCTGACAGAATCAAACTAAAAACAGAAACACTTGTAATAAGAATAAAAGATGATGAAAATATGTCTACTTCACCCCAAAACAGAAAAATAGCTCCTAATGTCAGGTTCTTCATGTATATTCTTATTTCTCTAAGGGAAGTAATTTTCTACATAATTGAAATGACTTCCTACTTACCATGTTTCAAAATACGACATTATTCCACTTGTAAAATTTGAAAATTAACATTTAAGTTTAGGAAAGTGATCTGAAGGTAAAGTGAAATACAAAAATAATATAATATAATCTGGTTCCAAGAGGTAACTATTATTGATATTTTGATTTATAAACTTCCACATAATTTTCTATGTATGTATACACACATACATCTGTGTCACATAAGTATATCCAAATAAATAATGAATGTGTATATGATTTCTATATTAACATGATCTTAGTAGTAGTTCTGCAACTTTTCAACTTAACGTATCAGACAATTTTCTCAGTCAATAAATGGACATAGAGCTTTTGCTCTTGTGAAACTCATGTCCCTTGATGTATGCATCCATTCTCAATATTTTATAATATTTTTAATAAATTTCTAATCATCTTCTATAGTTACTATAGAAAATTAAGATAATGGGGAGAGATGCCCATTATCTTAATTTGCATTGCTTTGATTACTACTTATGCTGAACGTCTTTCATTTGTTGAGGGCCATTACATTTCATCATTTGTAATATATTTTGTCTTTCAATTGTGGTTTTGTCTTCTTATAATCGTTTTGAAATTTTATTTATATATTAAAGATATTAAATCATTAATCTATTGCTTCCCTATAATTTTTATTTACTAGTCATTTGTCTTTTAATTTTGTTAAGGCCTTTATATTGTATTTATCATTTAATTTTGTTATGAAGAAATGTTTAAGTATGTGGTCAAATATCAATGTTTTAAAAATAATTTCTGGTTTTCCTCTATATGTGATAAGGTCTCTTTTTCAAAATTTCTTTGCATTGCTTGAAGAATATAAAAATATAAACAAACATTACAACACTCCAAAGTCAAGAAAATCAGCTGCCTACTAGAATACTGAAGAATGTCTTGAAATATCAAACTAATCATACAGTATAGATATAGAGATGAGAAACTCCCAAGAAAATGGAAGCCAAAGAAAGATCCCACACTCCTATGAAAGAGTCTTCCCATGAAATTCTTGGGATTATATTTAGATTAGAGTAGAGAATGGAAACAAATGTGGGTTTGGGAAGTCACTGGAAGAATTTGTCAAATGTTTGTGAAACAGCTACTCTGGTATTGAAGAGTAGATTTTTATATCTGAAACACAATACTCTCAAAAATTTGAGGACCTGCAGAGAGGATTAGAGGGAGGCAGGCTAGAGAGACAAAAGGTTAATCTCTGTATAACTCCAATCTCTAAAATAGTTCAAGTGACCTTGAATCCAAAATGCAAATCCCTTTCCATAGGAAAAACTTGACAAGGAAATCCAGTTGGGATTTACCACAGGCAAGAAAGATCCTTATAATCAGCACAATAAGTTTCATTTACATGGAAAAAGTTTGTCCAAGTCACCAATACTGCCGCATTTATGCCCTCACATGAATCAGCAAGAATCACTAGCTTTCAAAGAAATATAACACTATGAAATAGCAAAATCGGGCTGCAGAAACAGTGGAATTAAAGTACAAAATGTAAGAGATCTTTGAAATGTTTATTATTTGACTGCTCAGAGAAACATTAGAGAATACCAAATCCCAAAATAGGCAATATGAAAGGGATCGAGGGTATCAGGAATTACAAAGACATCTCCACTTTAAGATTACTGTCTTTTTTAAAAACTGTTTTCATTTTTTATTTCAACCTTTATAATGCTGAAATTTAAGTTTAAGATATGACACAGGAATTTAATAGAATTTTAGTTTAACTTATTAGCTAGTTTGTATAGTATCTACATTTGCTCTATGTGTTGTTCATCTATGCTTACGTTAGTATCACAATGTTTTAATTATTGGAATTTAATATATTTTGCTATCTGCTGGGAGAAATCCTTTTGCCATTGTTCTTTCTAAACACATCTTATCCTAATTGCATTTTATATAAAAGTGTTACATCATATGTTGAATTTCCAACAAAAAAATTTCACTCTTTAGATACTTTAAATGACTGCTAAATTTTTAGATGGTTATCAGTTGAACAGACATATTTTAATATCTGATATTCTAAATCAATAATATGGCTTCTATTTATTTACATGTTCATATATGCCCCTTAATAAAATGTTTTCTGTTCTTTATGTATGTAATGTGTAGTCATATTTTTAAGATTATGTATGTAATCTTAACATAATGTAATCATATTTTTAAGATTGTTGCTATTAATTGAATATTTTTACTATTTTGAAATGCCTGTTTCTGTAATATCTTCCAGTGCTGGTATATGAAGACAGGTACGCTGTAGAAATAATTATAGAATGTAAGGAAAACAACAGTTAAGCAGATTTTTTTATCTTCTTCAGGAGAGGAGTCTCTAGATTTAATCACATTGTCTACAAATGTTTATAATTACTTTTCCTCTTTTCCGATAGGTATATTTCTTTCTCTTTCTTTTTTTCTCTTTTCAAAATTTGCAGTTGGTGTCTTTGCCCAGTGTCATGCCTATAGGTCAGTGGTTCTCAGATTTTCTTTGGTTCAATAAACTGAATCTGATAATAACTATGGACTTTCTCCCCCAAAAATGTACATAAATGTTGAAGTTGATAGTCTCCATTAAATCAATATTAAGAAGCCTTCCTAATGTTTCCTTGTTAAAAATAATATTTTCTGTTAATTTCATATAAGCACTTATTGTTACATTAAATAAATATCTTTGTAATCCTTGCTTACTAAATAAATGAACTTTAGAGCGAAAATAAATGTTTGTAAAATGGCTTCTTTTTTGGTAAATGCTGAGATTATTTTTTTTCTTGAACCCATAATTGAATTAATATGATAAATTACATTAATGCACACCCAGGATTGATCTATCTATACATTCCCCAAATAAAGTATACATAATCATGTCACATTAACTTTGACCATATTGATGGATCTAACATGTACTGTAATTTGTAGGATTTTTGGATTTGTCAGGTTTATCTAACAGATTTACTACAGACCATGAAAAGATTTTGTGTTTCTTTCCCCCTTTCTTATGTAGTGGATGTAACACGGACCACTTTTTCTTTTTTTTTTAATTTGATAGAACTTTTGCATAAAACTATCTATGTCCACCCCACCTCAATGGGAAAGACCAGATAGCTCTTAGAGATTTTTACAATTGCAATCAAGGAGATGTTAGTGACAAAGGAAAGAAACTCTTTATTTACCATTAGCTTAATTTCCTTTTATTTATCATATCATCTTGATTTGTAGCAATTACTCCAGAAAAGTTTCAGCAAGGATGTGACCCTTCTTTAGTGTTCATTGGCATAGAGAAGTTTGACTTTTGTAATGGTTGGTTTGTTTCAGGGTTGTACTGAGAGAGGGCTGCTGCAAATCAAATTCTGAGAACTACCTTTATTCTTGAGTAGTTTTTAAATATGTTGTTTTTAAGTAATCAACAATCAGATTCCAGCCTTATATAATTCTTCCTAATTGTAGCATGGCATATCTCATATTTCTTGGAGGAAAAAAAATGTATTGATTAACTATTGAAAAATAAATGAATACATTCTTACATACATTTGAGCCAGCTTATAAGTTAGCAAAATATTGTAAGAAATAAAATTATGCTAAGGATATTTGAAAGAAGGCTGAAACTGACTATAAGCCAGCAGATAGCTCTGGTTTATCTAAGGAGTTGATTCTTCTGATTGTGTAGACTATATGATGATGATTTATTACAGCCCTGACACTGTATGCTTTTAGAAATTCTCTCTATTCTCAGAAACTTCTTCCAAAGCTTTCATCTAACCCATAAATTTGACGATAAAATAAACTGTATCTTTATGGTCAGATTTGTTGTTGTTGTTGTTGCTGAGAAGAACTCTCACTCTGTCATCCAGTCTGGAGTGCAGTGGCATGAACTCAGCTCACTGCAATCTCTGCCTCCCAGGTTCAAGTGATTCTCCTGCTTCAGCCTCCTCAGTAGCTAAGACTACAGGTGCCTGCCACCATGCCCAGCTAATTTTTATTATTATTATTTTTTATTTTTAGTAGAGTCAGGGTTTCATCATGTTGGCCAGGCTGGTCTACAACTCCTGACCTTAGGTAATCCACCCCCACTCAGCCTCCCAAAGTGCTAGGATTACAAGCATGAGCCACTGTGCCTGGAAGATATTCTAATATTTTAGGTGCTTTGTTTTAGATGGTAGAATATACAATTTCATCTTGCAGCTTCTGAAATGATTAAATTAGCATTAGCTATAAAAATTACTTTTGAAAAATAACCAAATTCATTTAATATCACCTATTTTCCTCCAGATATATATTTTTCTTGAATAAAAAGATAGTTCTCTACTATTTTTCAAATTGCTTCTATGTTCACATGACGTCCTTTTTATTTCTTACTCATTTTTTATTATTGACTGGTATGACCTTGCTATATTCATGATGAGCTTTTACACTAATTATTTTTGTTTTTATTGTGTATGTGTGTGTGCTTGTGTGTGTGTGTGTGTGTGTGCACATGCAAGAGGAAACAAATGTGGAGACTTCCTTTCTTTTAATTTTCTAAGAAATATGAACATCAGTGGGGATGGTAGTTTATACTCTACCCCTTTAACTTGTCAGCAGTATATTACATGCATCCCTTTAGCAGAAATTCAATGTTTAAGTGGGTTTTTATTAGAATGAGGTCTCAGAGTTTCTAATTCAGATGTCAGAGGTTGGCGGCAATATCAATAAGAAGCCATCGGTAGGGACGTTATTCCTAATTCTTATCCTGACATGTTACAAAAATAAGCATGATAATTTTATGGCTTCTTTTTCTGCCTAAAATGTAACTACATTAATCTGAAAGACAGCTGATTTTTCAAGGTCAAAAGTGCTTAGTTACAAATTGATGAGCTATTATGCGTGTCTGTGGTTTTCTTGATGGCACTGTATTAATAATATGCGTGCAGAACAGGCCATAAAAATTCCATTTAAAGGTATTAAGGCATACTGGGACATTTAATCAGGTTAAAATTCCTGTCAGTTGGCTCCAGGCACGATGTTGTTCAGTCAATGATTACCAAGTGTGTGGAATATAAAGATGCATGTCTATTACATGAGTTCAGATTTCACTGAAATGACCTTTTTTGTTTGGTTTTGTTTTCTGCATCTAGCAAATGATCCAACTAAAAATGCATTACAGTGATATTCATTGTTTTAAACAGCTCCTACTGTCTCCCAGTCTGGGTTGTTTTGATTAATCAGGAGATAATATACTTGTAAAGATGCTGACATTCTTTCTGGATAGGGAAAAAAGCACTTGGTGATGAAATGTTTTAAAAATATAAATCACACTTTAAATTTTCTGTTTTGATTGATATAAGCTATCTTACCAGGTTTGCACTATGCTTTTATAAAACCTAGAAAAATTAAATGTCAGAAAGCTATGGAAAGGATTCTTCTGATAGTCTCTTCCAGTATACCTTACAAGTTCAAGGGGAATGCTATTTAAGAGACAGAATATAATGCAAGAGAAATGAGAATTAGTCTGCAATAGTATACGTATATTATAAAAACAAAGTCACATTTTTCACATAAATAAAAGAATGAACATTCCTAGTTTATGAAAATCTTTCACTATTTTCCCATTAGTAGATAAGAGGTAATTATAGAACAGTTTATAAGAACACCTTTACATACCAAGGAAATGGCCGACTATTCAAGTAGCAATTATAGAGCTATATAAAAACCATTGTTCTATGTTTCAGTTGTGTAAAATTAGCTGAAATTTATACATGTCTTTCACACACATTTCATTTTCATCTCTGTAAGAATATAAAATATTTTGGTAAGTAAAAAATTATTCAATATTTAAAAATAAACTCAGAACCTGAATTACTTTGTTCTTTCACTTGGGATGAATAACAGTCTTTCCCATCTCTTAAAAACCCAACTTCTCTTTAGCACAACCTTACGTATTGATATTTTTAAAAAATTAATAGATTTTTAAAGTAGTTTTAGATTTACAAAAAAAAAAAAAATTTACAGAAAATGCCATATCCTCCCCCACCCACAGTTTCACCTATTAACATACTGCATTAGCTTGGCATATTTGTTATAATTTATGGACCTATACATTATTTATTAACTAAAGTTTATCTTTTATATTGTTTCACTCTTTGTGTTATACAATTCTAAGGGTTTTACCAAATGCATAATATCATGTATCCACAATGGCATTATGATACAAAATTGTTTTGTTTCCTTGTCCTAAAAACCCCATGTGTTCCTCTTATTCATCCATTCCCACCTCTACTCCCCAACCCCTGGCAACCACTTATTTTTTTACTGTTTCGATAGGTTTCCCTTTTCCAGAATGTCATATAATTGGAATCAAATACTATGAAGCTTTTACAGACCGACTTTTTTTTTTTTAACTTAGCAATACATTTTTAAGTTTCCTCCATGTCTTTTGTCTACCGAATAGCTCATTTCTTTCATGGTTAAATAATATTTTCTTGTATGAATGTGTACCATTGTATGTTTATCCATCGACCTATTGAAGGAAATCTTGATTGTCTCCAGGTTTTGGCAACTATGAATAAAGCGTCTATAAACATTCATGTGCAGGTTTTAGTGTGGGCATAAATTTTCAACTCATTTGAGTAAATACCAAACACCACAATTGTTGGATCATTACTGAATGTTTTAGCTCTTTGAGAATGACACATTTTTGTTTGAGAAATTTCATTACTAACTAGACACAGATGTTAAATGCAATTTAATTTTAACATTATGTGTTTTGTTTAATTAGATAATTTTCTAATATCAAAAGCAATTTTGCTTTTCAAATTAATTTCTGTAAAATGTCTATTTTCAGTCATAACTAAAAGATATGATCTAACCTGAGATTCTTCCAGTAAAAATACATGCTTTGTTTATTATGTTGTTTATAACAATGAGAAATATTTAGATTCCAAATTCCAATAAAAATTTATGACTTTATCGATATTTCATCACCTTTGATTAATAAAGTATATTTCAATGTATTTTCTTATATTCCACAATATTTTATAAGGTTGAAAGCTTTTATTAATAAAGGTTAAGAAATATATTACAACCTCAGGTGCTGCTTTTACACTTGTATTCTGATATATTAAGCTATCTAAAGTGAAAGACAATTGTTATATCCAGCTATCATAAAATTTCAGTGGCACATTTATGCTGAGCTCATTGTTGACTACAACGTGGGAAAAATTTCATGCTTCAGTGAATTGAAGAGTTTTATGAGAGTATAGAAATTTTACAAACTTAGCTGTAATGGATTATTATCAGATACTTTAAATATATAACTCAAATTAGTTATACAAATTGTACATACGCATATAGTGCCATAAGAACTGTTTAAGCCATTTTGTTTACCTCATTGGCCTAAAAGCACTTTATGGATTAAACATTATATAAACTCAAAGAGGAAAAAGCACTTTTAGGCAACTAAGTAAGTTAAATTAGGAAAGAATATAATAAGGGAAAACGTATTTTTAAAAATATTAAATTCAGATTGTTGGAGTAAACAAATAAAACTAATAACTATATATTTAGAGGATCTTTATGTTTCTCTATTCTAAACACCCATGTTGAATTTTTCCCTCAATAGCTTTGCCAATTGATAGGAGCATATAAGTATACATTCGTATCTGCCTATATCTGTTTGTTCACTGTCTGAATTATAATAGCTATGTAACGTTATCACTTAACTTTGTCCAATTTAGCTGAGATAGTATCTATAACATATTAAAACATTTGACAATAAGTGAAAACATTTATTAATCATACGGGTGCTTGATTATATTGTGCTTTATATCTGCTATTGAAAGTTGGCTCTAAAAATCGAATTACAAAGATAAGTTGGATCATTTAATGGAAAATATTACCTAACAAATTGAAAAGTACAACATTAGAATATATAGCAAGAGTACCTAAATCAAGATTAAGATATCCTCTGAACAATGAAAGTAGGACCTAATATTTGGTGAAAACTTACTATGTGAAAGACATCATTCTAAGTGTTTCACGTGTTTAATTTTTTGTAATCACAGAAATTTCATCTGGTAGTTAATGCCATTTCCATCATTTGTAGAAGAAATGGAGGCTGAAGATCAGGTAACTTGCCAAAGATTACTAAGCTAGTCAGTGATGCAGCCGTAAGGTAGCCCAAGAAGGACAATCCTAAGAGCTTCTAACAACTCTCCAATACCGATACTCTGTACTCTCTATATACTGAAAGTTCTAGCCAGAGCAATTAGGCAAGAGAAAGAAATAAAATGCATACAAATTGGAAATTAAGAAGTTAAATTATCCCTATTTGAAGAATGCATGGTCTTTTAAATAGAAAACTCTAAAGACTCCATCAATAAATAGTTAGAAGTAATAAGAAAATTCAGTAAATTTGAAGGATACAAAAATCAACATGCAAAAATCAATAGCATTTCTATATACTAACAGCAGACTATCTGAAAAAGAAATCAAGAGAACAATCCCATTTACAATAGCTAAAGAAAAATAAAATACTTAGAAATAAATTTAACCAAAGAGGTGGAAGATCTCTACAATGAAAACTATAAAACATAGATGAAAAAAATTAAGGGCATAATGAAATGAAAAGATATTCTGTGTTCATAAATTGGAAAAATTAATATTTTTAAAATGCCCATACTAAAGTGATCTAGGGATTTAGTATAATCTTTTCAAAATATTGATGACAGTCCTCAAAAAAAT
>NW_012109552.1:903248-906824 GCF_000951045.1 Mandrillus leucophaeus
ACACCTCAGTCACTTGGAATGGCTATGATCAAAAAGACAAAAGATGAAGATATGAGAAAAGGGAACCCTTACACAGTTGGTGGAAATGTAAATTATTATAGCCATTATGGAAAACAGAATGAAGATTCCTCAAAAAATTAAAAATAAAACTACCATATGATCCAGCATTCCCAATGCTGGGTATATATGAAAAGGAAATAAAATCAGTATATCAATGATATATCAGCACTTTCATGTTTATTGCAGCATTATTCACAATAGTCAAAATGTAGAATAAACCTAAGAATTCATCAAAAGATGAGTGGATTAAAAAAATGTGTGGCATACACAATGGAATACTATTTAGCTGTAAAAAAGAAGGAATTTTTATCATTTGTGAAAACATAAATGAACCTGGAAGGCATTATTTTAAATGAAATAAGCCAGACACAGAAAAACAAATACTATGTGATCTCACACCTATGTGGAATTTAAAAAAATTGATCTCATAGAAGTAGAAAATAGAATGGTGGTTTCAGGGGACTAGAGAAATTGGGGAGGTGGGGGATAGGGAGTAATGAGAAGTGATGATTAATATGGAATGTCAACTTGATTGGATTGAAAGATGCAAAGTATTGTTCCTGAGTGTGTCTGTGAGGGGGTTGCCAAAGGAGATTAACATTTGAGTCAGTGGACTGGGAGAGGCAGACCCATCCTCTATCTGAGTAGGCACCATCCAATCAACTGCCAGCATGGCTAGGATAAAAGCAGGCAGAGGAACATGGAAGGACTAGACTGGCTGAGTCTTCCAGCCTTCATCTTTCTTTCACGCCGTGTGCTTTCTGCCCTTGAACATCAGACTCCAAGTTCTTCAGCTTTTGGACTCTGGGACTTACACCAATGATTCGCCAGGGCCTCTCAGGGCTTCAGCCAGTCTGAAGGCTGCACTCTTAGCTTCCCTACTTGTGAGGTTTTGGGACTTGGACTGGCTTCCTTGCTCCTCAGCTTCAGCTGGCCAATTGTGCAACTTCACCTTGTCATTGTGTGAGTCAATACTCCATAATACACTCCCTTTCATGTGTACATCTATCCTATTAGTTGTGTCCCTCAGAGAACTCTAATACAGGAGACTTTGGTCAAGAAATAAGTAATTACAGTTAGGAAGAATAAATTCAAACGATCTGTTGTACAATGTGGTGACTATAGTTAATGACAATATATTATGTTCTTGAAAAATTCGAAGAGCGAATGTGAAGTGTTCTCACCACAAAAATAACTACATGAGGTAATGCATTTGTTCACTGGCTAAATTAAACCATTTCACAATGTTTATATACTTCAAAAGTTGTTGTATACAATAAATCCATATAATTTTATCTATCAATTAGAAATAATTTTACAAAAGCAAAGCTCAGGAGTTACGTACATTTATTAAGGTGACATTGTGAGTTATCTGAAGGAGCGGAGCTTCAGATGCAGGTCTCTGCTTAAAAACTTAGGTTCTTTAAAGGTAGGTGATATAGTTTCCCTTGAATATTCTTATGGATTAAAAATTGCTTTTCATAATAAAATTTCTTTTTACAATACAAATTTCTTTTATAATAAAAATTTCTTTTATAATAAAAAGCAATTGTTAATCCATAGGATCATTCTGTTTTTAAATGTAGTTTCATGTATTTAATTGATTCTATATTTTTGTTAGCCAGCCATGCCTTGTCTTCATGAACCTAAAAGTTGGTCTCTTCAGAAAGATATTTACTATCTCACTAGTAAAGACTGAAATGTCTTTGTTGCATAAACATTGGAATTCATTGTCCTTAATACAGAAGTGTAATTCATCTTTTCCCACACCTCACATGTAGCTATTAAACAGGAAAACTCACTTCTAAAAGGTGTCTCTAGAGTTGTCTAGTTTGGTGGATTTCAGAAAATGTTACTCTTATAAATAATTTTACCTAGGTATGAGAGAAAATGGCATAGTAGAGTATTCCAATTGCATAATATTAATGTTAGATTTTCTAAAATAAAAACGATCTCTATTATATATTATTTTCAACAACTTTTGAATACTCAATAAAATGACTTTGTTCTTTCATTTGGTGATGTGAGTTCACCTAAGGCCTTTTCTTTCCCAAATTATTACATACTCTTGTTCCATTGACAAATATTATGTGTGTTGTCAAAGTTCAACCACTTACTTAGTGACATTTTCACTTTAAGCTATCTCTATTTTCAGTATCTAAGAGAGAATTTTAAGAAATATTTTTTAGTCTAATAGGTCAACAGTTTGTGAAAAGAACAAAAAAAGTACTTTGTGTAATTTATTTGAAAGCTTTGCATGAAATGTCATGGTAAAGTTTACACCATTGTTTGTTGACAAAAATGTGATTTTTGACTTAGAGGATAAGGCTACTTCACTAACTGTACATTCATAGTAAATGTCATTAATTCATCTTAAATAATTTAAGGATGGCTTGGAGTCTTATATTGATAAGGACAGTAGGGATAAATAATTCAATATTTATTTATAATAAGTGCATTAATCAGAAAGGGGCAGTGTAGTGATAGGAAGCAGTGTAATTTATTTCATAGATAAAATTTTATATTAATATATATTTCAAGCAGTTTTAGTAAGAAACTACAGACATCTGATTGTATTCCTCTTTTACTTTTCTTCCCACATGAATATTAACACTTTTCTCACTGCAGCATCCTTTAGATTAACATTTCTAAAACTGAGTGTCTATTATGTATCTAAAGGGTAATGGAAATTGAGGTCATATCATTTCAAACAGATATTTGCTGAAAGCATTAGCTAAATGCAGGAAAAATAGATTCACTGACCTCATGGAATATTCTTCTTCCTTCTTAACCAACATGTAACAATGTATAAAAAAGAGCATGTGTATATGTGTAGAAGATAGCAGGGAGGAAATACTCAATTTCAATTGTCTCTCTCATAGGCTGAAGTGATTTTTATCTTACAAATTACCCAATAATTTATTAAACATTTATTACAGGCAGACCTAATTATGTAATTAAAATACATAATTATAAATAAAGTAACATGAATATAATTAATACTTTTAATAAAATTAATTTTTGTCACTCAACAAATTATTCCTAGTAAACTGAAGAAGTTTCTTAAATTACAGAGACCTTTCTAAAAATTTATTATCATTCCTCCTGTGACACATGGTTATCTAAGTTTCGTTTAAAATAAGGTTTACTTTTAGTACCATTTAAATAATGCAAGTACTATTGAATGGGAGCACCTGGTGAGAATTGATCACATGTCAGGGTCAAGAGGTGATGTAGTAATAAAGTATCAATGACACAGCAAAACTGAAGACCAAAGACTGAGACTTGTTTTCAAAAGGCTGGCAATCTAATGAGCCACAGGGCAGGCTCCAAAGTTGGGTAAGTAGGTAGTATTTGACTACGCTGTTGAACTCATCCTCTTGAACGGAGTATCCATAAATTGATTTAGCAGAGATCTTAATTATAAGGCAGTCTCCTGATAAGGTTATTTCATAACTTGATCCTCCAAAACAGTACTACTTTACAACAATATTAAAGATCATAATACATTTTTTT
>NW_012109552.1:909154-909912 GCF_000951045.1 Mandrillus leucophaeus
GGTGGAAGATCTCTACAATGAAAACTATAAAACATAGATGAAAAAAATTAAGGGCATAATGAAATGAAAAGATATTCTGTGTTCATAAATTGGAAAAATTAATATTTTTAAAATGCCCATACTAAAGTGATCTAGGGATTTAGTATAATCTTTTCAAAATATTGATGACAGTCCTCAAAAAAATTAAAAAAAAAATCCTAAAATTCATCACATTATCTGACTTCAAAATATACTGCAAAACTATAGTAATCAAAACAGCATGGAACTGACATAAAAACAGACAGTAGACCAATGAAACAGAAGAGAGAGCCCAGAAATAAACCCACACACTTTCAGGCAACTGAACTCTGAAAAAAGTGCTAAGAACACACAATGGGGAAAGACAGTCTCGTCAACAAATGGTGTTGGGAAAACTAGTCACATGCAGAAGAATGACATTAGATCCTTTAATCTCACTATATATAAAAATCAACTAAAAATGGATTAAAAACTTAAATGTAAGAGCCAAAAGTATGAGATTGCTAGAATAAAATGTAGGGGAAATACTTTATCATATTGGTCTTCAGAAGTATTTTTTGGATATCACCCCAAAAGCATAAGTAGATAAGTGGGTTGATTTAAAATTTAAAAATTTCACACAGCAAAGGAAACAACTAACAGTGAAGAGGCAACCTAAGGAATGGGAGAAAATATTTGCAAACTGCATAGCCAATAAAGGGATAATATTCAAATTATATGAGGAATTCACAACACTCAAG
>NW_012109552.1:913982-922221 GCF_000951045.1 Mandrillus leucophaeus
GTATTTTAAAAACACACAAAATATTTTCCAGGGCAGGCTTAGGTGAAGGTAAATGTAAGTTGGTAATATAAATTCTAACTAATAGATGCCCAAGAATTGAATAAATACTTTCAACAAATTTGCCAGCACCTAAGAACATAAACTTTATAGGACAAACCTTGAAGAATGTAATTGCAGGTCTGCAGACACTTGTTAGGTTCTGGGTCCTGGCCTTTCATTTGATTTGGGCTCTTACATGACTTGGCAGTGAAAACTCAGGAAACTAGAGGTCGACATACCAATGAGAGTAGAGCTGTAAAGGGTAAAGAGGGATTTTACTATAAGTCTTGAAACCCATTAGACTTTTCTATGGTCAAAAAGGTTGGGGACCCTTACAGCAGTGGTCCCCAACCTTTTTGGCATCAGGGATCAGTTTTGTGGAAGACAATTTTTCCACAGATGGGAGTCGGGGTGGGATGAAACTGTCCCAACTCAGATCATTAGGCGTTAGATTCTCATAAGGAGCACACAGCTTATATCTGTCGCATGTGCAGTTCACAACAGGGTTCCAGCCCCTATGGTAATCTGCTGCTGCTCAATCTGCTGCCTCCTGCTCACCTGACAGGAAGCAGAGCTCAGCCAATAATGCCCACTCTGCACTCACCTCCTGCTGTGTGGCAGTTGCTAACAGGCCATGGACCCGTACTGGTCCATTGCCCAGGGTTTGGGGACCACTGGGCTAGAGGATAGGTTTGGAGAGAGGTAAAACAACATGCCAGCACAGCTAAATCCTTCTTACTAATCTGAAGCAGAACCTAGAAATTTACACTCACTAGGAAAATATCATCTTTGTAAAATGTATGTTCACCAAGTGTAGGGGATGCCTGAATTGTTATTAACAGTGATAATATATTCGCTGAAGTTCAGGTACAATATGTTTTACTATCAAAGCTTTATCTTTCTTCATTTATTGAGTTTCTTTGATTCTCCCACCATAGTTTACATTTCATGGATTAAGATACATCACATTTTCTTGCCCACATCAGGATATTATCCTACTCCAAATTTATGCATGGTATCAAGGGGTTGTTCCCCTTAGTATTATATAAACCAGAAATCTTTAAACGTATTAGTAAATCTTGCATCTTGCATGTCTTTCTCTACGTAACATACACATTTCTTTATTGTACTTTTTTGCATGTAGGAAGAGTCTCAAGATCTGCAATAGCATATGGATTTGAATCAACATGGATCTCCTGGAATATCAGTTTTTTTCTGTTTTTCACATGGAAATATAGAAAGTAATTATTAATAATTGTATATTAATGTATTAGTCTGTTTTCATGCTGCTGATAAAGACATACCCAAGACTGGGTAATTTTTAAAGAAAAAGAAGTTTAATGGACTTACAGTTCCACATGGCTGGGGAGGCCTCACAATCATGGTAGAAGGCGAAAGGGATGTCTTACATGGCAGCAGACAAGAGAGAATGAGAACCAAGTGATAGGGGAAACCTCTGATAAAACCATCATCTCCGTGAGATTTATTCACTACCATGAGATGAGTAAGGGGAAATTGCCCCTATGATTCAGTTATCTCCTACCAGGTCCCTCCCACAACACATGGGAATGATAGGAGCTACAGTTCAAGATGAGTTTGGGTGGGGACACACCAAACCGTAACAAGCACTTATAAAGTATGTAGGAATACAGAAAATAATGAAAACAAAACAAAACAAAAAAAAAGCCCTTATTATGTTACCCATGGTGGTAATGGCTCTTATAGTTGTATTAGTAAACAAAACATATGTATACACATGACAGTTATTACATACATGTGTAGGTATGTGTACACATATATATACTGAATATTCTATCATTCAGAATAATTGATGGTTAGAGTACAAAAAGAGGTTATATAAAATGACATACATTGTTTTGAGGCATGAGCATAAACATGAAAAAATCAAAATTTTGGAAATATTAAGAAATTTCTGAGTTTCTAATTTATACTACTAAGTTTTAACCTTGTTTGTCTCATTAATTTTTCAGTTTTGCAATTAATATTGTACTTGTACTATTGTAGAGTGGTATTATTATTGTCTATTATGATTTTCAGAAAACGCTTTTCAAACCTTATAATGCCCCTTACACTACAAATTACAATTTCAGCAACATCTTTTCATTGAAGTACAAATTAATTAAAAGTACCTAACGGGTTTTTATTAATACACTCACATGTACACTAAAAAGTGTAATAAAAGGTATTTTAATTAAAGCAATACAGTTGAAAAAAGTCAATCACTTTATAACGGTAATAAAAAGTCATGATCAAAATGACAGAAAATTCAAGACAACTGTATAATATAAACGTCAACATTAACGGACTAAAGAAATTTAATAAAGAGATAATTTTCTGTTTTTTCAATTAACATTTTAATATAGGCTACTTAAAACTTTTTTCCTGAGTGTATTATTTTTCAAAATGAAAAGTCAAATTTGTGTTAATATATCAGTTTTCCAAGACACATCAGCACATAATCCAATTCACATAATCCAAGGCATCTGTTGCATGATTTTAAATATCACATTAACAAAGTTGACAAAATATAGACAAATAAAAGTGGGTGTCTCTCACAGAGGGATGATAATTTAAAACCATGTTCCTCTATTGATCTTCTCAAATACACATGTGATTCTAATTTTTCTTGTTCTATCTTGATAGTCTAAGAACTCGTTTTGGGTGAAAAATATTCTAAGGATGTCATAGTCTTCATTGATTGCTAAAACTGCAGTGATTAGACAAAGATAGAATGTTGGACTTGATATTACAAACATGATTAAGCTTCCATGACTTTATAATGAATTTCTGTGTATTAACCTTGAACATTATTTTCTTGAAAATATTGCATAATTTTAGGACTATTGCTCAGAAATTCACACTGAATTCTCTCTCTCTCTCTCTTTTTCTTTTTGGTGTTTTTTTTTTTTTTTGGTCAGAGCTTTTCTGTTGTTGCCCAGGCTGGAGTGCAATGGTGCAATCTCAGCTTACTGTAACCTCCGCCTGCCAGGTTCAAGCAATTCTCCTGCCTCAGCCTCCCAAGTAGCTGGGATTACAGGTGCCCACCACCATGCCCAGCTAATTTGTGTGTGTGTGTGTGTATGTGTGTGTGTGTGTGTGTGTGTTTAGTTGAGACGGGTTTTCGCCATGTTGGCCATCCCAGTCTTGAACTCTGTCAGCTTCCCAAAGTGTTGGGATTACAGGTGTGAGCCGGCATGCCTGGCCTCCCCACTGAATCCTTTCTCCATTTGATCATAATCCTTCTAAATATAAGTAAAAGTTTTTGATTTATATAATAAAATATTTGTGAAAACTCATCCTGAAATTATCAAAATGTCTCTCATGCTTCTGATAATGCAGAGAAATACTGGCAAATACATTTTGTAATCAAAATTAAATATTAAAATACTAAATATGACATTTCTTGAAAACAAGAGATGTTATATTGTAACAGAATTCTCTGACCTTGAAGAATATATAAATTATTACTTTTGGAATTATTTTCATTTGTAACTCATTTTTTTCCAGTTTTACAATCTCTACTCCTTTTCTGCTATGAAAAATGAGGACATTAACATGTTTTGCTTTACTTTCATCTCCCTATTGTTCTGCCAAATTTTGTTATTTATATTTTTAATTTTACATTTTAACTTTTCACAAATATGGTACACATTAGTAACATTGATAAGTATTTCTAGTACTCTTTTCCAAACATATGGTACAATTGTAATTTCTATTCTGGCCTCAGTCAACTCGGGCTTCCGTAACATAATACCACAAACTGGGTCCTTAAACAGCAGAAACTTATTTTCTCTCAGTTCTGGAGGCAGATAGTTCAAGATCACAATGCCAACTTTCCAGGCTCTCTTCCTAGCTTGCAGACAGCTGCCTTCTTACTGTGACTTCACATGGTCTTTCTTCCCTAATCTCAGTGCCCGTGGGGGAGGGAGTGGAGTGTAGAGTGGGGAGATAGAGAGAGATTTTCCTCTTTTCATAAGGCCAACCATCTTTTCAGGTTAGGTCACCACCCTTATGATCATGTTTAATCTTAATTACCTTATAAATTATACCTTATAAACTATCTCCAAATACAGTTACATTCAGGATCAAGGATTCAACATCTAAATTGAATGGAGTGGGGCCGGAGGGGGGAAATCCCTGTTCAAATTTAATGGAGCTTTGTGACTTTTCTTGCCAAAAATATATAAGTATAAATTTTAAAATATTCCATATGACTTGCCAAGTTCCATTTCCACTGCTGCAGAGAAAGTGGAAGCTCCCCTGAAAGACTTTCCTCAGGCTGATGGTCTGAGGAACTTCCACAGGCACTGTCCCCTGATGACCCATATCTATGTATTAATGTGGTAGAAATGAATACTGTTCGTTGAGATAAGTCATTGAGATATTTCAGCAAGTATTACCGTGGTATAAGTTAGCTCATCTGGATGTATGTACAAAACTGTACAATTTGATCTGTATCTGTAGCTTCCACATGGTTTAGTTCTACAATTGCATCTTCATCACCAATCTATCTCAATCACTTATCTTGTATTATTTAACTTATTATCAAATAACATTCTTTTTAAAAGGTAATATGCAACGTTGAGCATTTTTAGGCATCTATATTCCTTATAAATGAAGCAAATGCAGTGATTAGGTTTGTTTTATTTTTCTGAACTCTGAATTTTTTTTCACTCTTTTCACATTGAGCTCTGATTTAGAGAAGTCTGAGAATAGTGTGATATTTTTCTTCTTATATTTGATGTTCTTTTCCACTGGAAAGAACATAAATGTTTAAATTCTTTATATTGAGACATATTATGCACATATAGAAAAGTACACAATACATAAAGCATGATGTAATGAATAATTACAAAGCAAACTTCCAGCCTGAAAAATACAACATTGCCAGGTTTATAGCCTGCCCTTCAAGAGGCCTTATGAGATCATTTCTCTCTTCTCCTGCTGGAATGACAACAAATACTTTAACTTTTCTATTACTTCGTGCTTTCTTTATATTTTGCCACCTCTGTATATACTCAAAAATATAAATTTATTTTTTATAATTTTCCACAACTGGCAACTAGAAGAAATGACATGAAGTAGTGAGTTTATCAACTATCTGTCAGTGAAAAGATCGAAAAATATACAAAAACAACTAATGTTAGAAACTTTATGTTGGAAGAATCAGTTACTTGAGGAAAATCTCCATAGATGGTAAAATTTAGAGGGAACAATTAAAAATCACTTCATGATTTTGTGTTAATAATACTGTGAGAATAATGGTATCACTCAAACCTGCAATTTTTTAAAAAGAATTTTATTTCTACATTTATTGTAATTTACATTTGCCTATGCATTTAGAAACCAGAGCATAGACAGAAAGAGAGAGATTGGTGTATATAATAAAATATGGCAGCTACTTCCTTTGATGGGCAAATATGGAACCTTCCAATGTGTATATATTTCTTCTGGAAAAAAATTCTTTTGTGATACTTTAAATTGTTCATGCAAACACCACTGCTAAACATAAAAAGTTATATATTTTTTCTTATTAGAAATGAAATATGAAACACTACCTTATTTGAAGTTTAAGGAATATTTTGACATATAGTTGACCTAACAGTATGCTTAAACAAAACAAAAGAGCAACTATTTAATAGAGTTATTCCCTGAAAGGCAACACCATGTGTTCATAAACAATCTGAAAATGTTTTTATTTTTTTTCTTGATGGCTTATTTGTTGTTGGCAGGGTTTTTTGGTTTTGTTTTGTTTCTGAAAGCCTAAAATTACTAAGAAAAATGGATTTGGAATATAGTAGCTGAGATTTTCTGGCGTATTGGTTTGTATTATCATTGTGACCAAGCTCTTGATTAATAGTGTAGAATATATTAAATTCTTTGGGTATGTTTGGGAATTGAAATTGTAATCCCAGAAATGGTGGTACAGACTTTTGAGAGATGCCTAATAGTTTCTCTGTAATTAAAATTTTGATTCTAAATGTACATGTCATATAGATTCCTTATGGATCAACTCTTCCGAAAGACATTTTTATTGTGATGTTAACAAATTACATACATTCTTATTGGCTTAACGCTCAGAAAATATTAAATTTGTTTTAAAAGAATCATTCAACAAATTGCAAAGATTTTCCCCCACTTACTAAGTGCCTTGAAAATGTTCTTTGCTCTCTGACCTTTACAAGAGCACAAATTTGAAGCCTTAAATAGTGAATGTCAGAGTACTTTCTTGGAGTCATAAGGAGCTCACTTATAGTTATTACACAACTCACATACCTTTATATAGTTTCTGCTCTAGGAAATAAAAGGTTAAACACATCTTTCACAATGCAAAAGCCAAACAGTGACAAATGGAAGGTCATGTTTTTTAACCTCTTTTTCTTATCTATAATGTTCAAAAAATACTACTGTGAATAAAACATTTTAAATATAAAATTATATTCCAAGGATTGTAACTTTTATGATATCTTATATCCCAGTAGCATACAAATTTGGCAGTCATTCTAACAGTTAAGGCTAGCACAATGAAATTGTAATTATAGGACAATATTTTGAGGTAAAGAATAAATGGGAAATTTCAACCATTCATAATCAAAATAGACAAATAGAATCTCCATTTTTGGGAATATATGACATATAACTATTCCATATGTTAAATGTATTTTAGTATTCAGATTTATCATCTATTTTGAATCCATGGTAATTGAATTATGTTTTAACATTGATAATTTTTAATTCTAAACAATTATCTTCAGAAAAAACTTCTCGGAATATTAATATTGAAATATTATAGGCTTTTTTTTGTTTGTTTTTGTTTTTTTTTTTTGCTTTCATCTCTATGAAAGAAACTGTCTTTGAAACTGGCATCTTCCATAATCAGAAAAGTTTTGACATTGTGACTCAATTTTTGATGTTTGGAGATTTTAGAAATGGCCCTTAGGCTTTAGGAAACTAGATTGAAAATCCAGTGTCTAGGCTGCTTGTGAAGATATGCAGAATCAAATGTGGATAAATAAGGAAATTAAAGTAGATCTGAATTATTGAAGGATACTCTAATCTATCAAAGGCTGCAAACGACAAAACTTCACTGGTTTAATGAAATAACATCCAAACAGAGAGCATAATCCAAACATGTTTAACAAAAGAAAAGTAATGGAACAGTCAAAGTGAGAGTGAGCTTTATTCTCTCAGATCAGAGAATTTCAGATGCATATGATATGTAACTTTCTGACACTGAAGTTGCATTCATACATCATAGTGATACATTTGTCCAATACAAATTCAGATATGTGTAAGTGTAAAATGCACACTAGATTTCAAAACTTAGTACAATTTAAAAAGTGTGTCATATAGCTTCAATAATTTTTATGCCGATTGCATGGTAACATGATATTTTGAATACCAAAATTAATTTCACGCATTTCCTTTCACCTTTATAAATATACCACTCAACAATTTATATTATATATGTGGTTAACATCATTATCACAGTTAACTGAGACCCTGTGGTCTTGAAGAATTATCTTTATTTTCTACGTAAGCTGTGATCTCCAAGTTAATAAGAAGCTTTACCATGACTCTCTAGCAATGACTACAACTTAAGAGGGTTCAAAGTTTGATTTACTAAGAAAATCACATTCTTCTCTAAATATTTCACACCTCCCTTTCTTTTGCAAGAGTCTGGGTAAGTCATTTTGAGGATCATCATTTCAACATTTTAATATTTGGATAAACTCATTTGATATGTTTGAGGTTATTTGGATTATTACTTGTTTTAGGCACTAAGTTAATTTATAAATAGTCTTGAGAGTTTTCTAGACCTTAAATATTTAAAACTTCAGTATAATGTGGACCTCTCTTTAAATAAATAATTATTTTCATGAAAAATAAGAAAATACATTAAAACTCGCAAGCCTCACCTTGAAACGTTTGCACATTAGATTTTATAAACCAAATCATTTGATTACTGTTCTAGTTTTTCAGAAAATGCTCTATAATCACTATCTGTATTTTACTCAAGCATTCTATATGTACTACTGCACTATACTGAATACATTTCATGTGTTATGTATTTAAAATGTATGACACATGTTTTAAATGGTTTAAAAGTTTATTTGTGTAAGTGACGTGTATTATCAATTGGACTAGGAAGTCAGAAGAAAATGTAAAAAAAAAATTG
>NW_012109552.1:923446-925564 GCF_000951045.1 Mandrillus leucophaeus
CAAAGCTAGAAATGTACATTGTTATCTTCATTTTAATTTTTAAATATGAAATTTAATCCATATGCAACTGAAATTGACAATGACAATCCATGGTTGTGAAAGAAAGCCAAGTAAAACTTTGTTATTGTTTTTTAATTACTGAGGGAATATTTGAAATCTAATCTGTATTTTTCAGTTAAATACAAATGGTCTTTCAAGGTTTATATCACAAGACATAGCTTCAAGTTTTCTTCTGCATTTAGAAAGCAGAAGAAAGGGATAATTAAGCTTCAGCTAGCTCCACATTTAAATATACCTTCTCCCTTCTAGTGGTCTTTTATTTCTTATTCTCAATTGTGTATGTTTTATGTTTATTTTTTTCTACCAAGATCAGAATTGTAATTGTATCCTTCTATTTTCTTTTCACTTATTTTATTATTTTTTTCCAAGTTAGGTCTCATACTTAGTTCATTTTCATGATTTCTGTTGTAGATAATCAAAGACACTCTGTAAAATAGTATGCAGATACAATTATACTGTTTCAGCATTTACTTTCTAACATTGAATAGTCTCCTTTTTGTATTAATACCTTTATGCTTTGGTATTTTTGAGTTCTTTTTCTGCTTTACATAGAGAACATTTAAAATATTCTCTGAGTTTCCAGGTTTTATTTGTTTTTATTATTTTTCTTTTGCTTATTTTTTAGTTTTATTGAAAAACTATGGCTTAGTTATAAAGTAATTATTGTAAAATATATCAGTCAAACAATAACTGATATGTATGTGTGTATATATATATAAATATATATATATAGAGAGAGAGAGAGAGAGGGCAAGCACTATATATAGTTATAATTATTTAATCCTCACTTTAGGTGAAACCTGCAAGGGAAGCTCTTAAAGTTACTATATTTTTATTGGAAATAAAGCAAAGGTTATTGGCAATAATATCTTACAGCTCAACCAGAAAACTATATGTTTTAAGACTATTAAAGAGAGCAGCTATTTTGGGTATTGCCTTATGCGATTAAAAAAAATCATAACCTTTCCTTTTTTAGTAACCACAAAAAACCTTGCTTACTGCCTATGTTCCACTGTAGAAACTAGTTTCTTTTCAGGAATGGTAGAATAAGAAGTGAAAGGGACAAAATGGAAAGATAGAGACCTGAATAGTACTTGTTCCTGAAAACAGCCAAATAGAAAAAAAAAACAAAAAAAACAAAACGACAAATCTGAGGCAGTGACAAGGGAGAAACAAGAAGATTGAAGTACTGCACTGTGGGACATTTACCACAATGGATTTAGTACCTCTAGTGCCCAGGCTGCGTGTAATTTGAGCCTCTCCCTTAGCCCTCTCCCTCCTCTCCCTTCTATTCTTTTCCAGGTCATTTATTTGCAAAGCCATGTGCTGTGACCATTACCTTCTACATTTTCATTACAATCAGTTAAAGTATCTGTAACTCTTTACCAGGATTGTAAACATTCTGACCTCTCATAACTGGGCTGTTCTTGCCATTAGTTTAAATAAAGGCAGTGCTGCCAATTATTGTGCATTGATTTTATTTTAAATGTCATATATACATATGTATATATACGTATATATGATAATTTGTCATGTAAACTCTTATAAATGGATATTGTATGATTTCCATGAAACTTAGAAAGGCTATAGTCTTAGAATGTGGTTAAGAAAAAGGAGAAAATCTAGATAGAAAAATAATTTGCTTATAGTAGAACTTGCTTGAACTCTAAGGAAGATAGTTAATTGCTTTCCCTGAAGGTTTTCCTTTTCTTTTTTTTTTTTTTAAATAATACATCTTTATTTTTCTGGACGCTTTTATGTAGAGCCAAGACTTGAAGCAGAGAAATAGATTAAGATATTCTTGATCAATAATTTTAAGAGATTTAATTTTTTTTTGCTCAAAGTGTCAGTTTTTCAGAGTTAAGTCTGTTTTCAGGCTCATATATAACCAAATTTGTATTGTTACTCTGAGAATTAAATATGATTGACCTGGCTACATACCTAGCATAGTACCTATCACATGGTATACACTCAGTAAATGTTATCTATCATTACCATTGCTTTAAAAATTAGATTTAAATACAACTCAGAACATAATTTTAATTTGCAATTAAACAA
>NW_012109552.1:928724-931168 GCF_000951045.1 Mandrillus leucophaeus
AAATTGCATGCAACTTTGGTAAAACAATCCTCTTCAGCGCTACAAGTCTTTGGTTTTGAATCAGATTTATAAAAATTAAATATAACTTTATAAATATACTAACATGTTTTCATATTTTTTGTGTGTGTGTCTGCAAACCATTTTGAAATGCAAGAAATATAAAGGCATTAAAATATTTTCTTGATTTGACATTCTTTTCCAAAGGGTCATTTATACATTTATATATTTTTTTCTTATGATTTAGTGACTATTAAAGTATACTTCTTGAATGTGCGATGTTATTCAAAAGTTAATTTCACTAACTTTAGTGAACTAGACATAAATATGTAATACATAAATTACAAATAAAATTGTTCTAAATCTCTCACCTATCACTTAAAATTGCCACATAATTTGAGAATTATATAACACAATTTCCAGATTGTTGTAGAAGATCAAAGCCAGGAAAGTATTATTTACATGTATTTTAAGTCAATTGACAAAAGACTTCTTTGTTTTCCAATACAATGCCCATATGGTTGATATGTATAACTATAGACTATTCATTATTCTGTGTAAAATATAACTATAACATTCTTTACAAGGTACCTATACAAGGAAGAACACTAAAATAAAAATAAAAAACAAAATCATTTCCCTTTTATGATCAACATAGAATTTATCTCATCATATTTATTTCAGATAGACATCAAAAGAATCTGTAGGGAAGAGCCTGATGCAAATACCTTTCTCTCATTTTTCTGACATGTATAATGAATCATTTATTATCTAATCTTCACTGTTTAATTGATACAATATGCTAATAGGGGCTTAGGTTTACAGATTTTGCATGTACTTTATGATATCATAAAGAAAAGAAACACTGTGCAATTTTCTCAGTTGAAAGTATTGCACTTGATCGTATGAACTTGTATTTCTTGAGACATGTACAAATACAATATGAATAACCAAACCTCACAGATTAAGCACGTGTTCTCTGACATAAAATGAAGCACTTGCATTGAAAACTATTGGATGATTTTGACATTAAAATATGTTTTGGACACATATTTTCATCATAGTAAAGGGTATGTAATGTAGGCATTAAGGGTATACCATAATGCCTTTGCAATTCAAAACATCATTAAATTCTCCTTTGAATGACTCCTATTATTCTTCCTATTGAAGGACATTTTCTTCCCTCAAAAAATAAAATGACAACATGAGAAGTAGATTAATTTCCCCTCAGGAACAAGCAATCTTAGATTGATCTTATATATTTTATTTGTGTATACTTTGCTGTATATGTTTGCAGGATAATAATAATGGGCAAAGCTAGAAATGTACATTGTTATCTTCATTTTAATTTTTAAATATGAAATTTAATCCATATGCAACTGAAATTGACAATGACAATCCATGGTTGTGAAAGAAAGCCAAGTAAAACTTTGTTATTGTTTTTTAATTACTGAGGGAATATTTGAAATCTAATCTGTATTTTTCAGTTAAATACAAATGGTCTTTCAAGGTTTATATCACAAGACATAGCTTCAAGTTTTCTTCTGCATTTAGAAGGCAGAAGAAAGGGATAATTAAGCTTCAGCTAGCTCCACATTTAAATATACCTTCTCCCTTCTAGTGGTCTTTTATTTCTTATTCTCAATTGTGTATGTTTTTTGTTTATTTTTTTCTACCAAGATCAGAATTGTAATTGTATCCTTCTATTTTCTTTTCACTTATTTTATTATTTTTTTCCAAGTTAGGTCTCATACTTAGTTCATTTTCATGATTTCTGTTGTAGATAATCAAAGACACTCTGTAAAATAGTATGCAGATACAATTATACTGTTTCAGCATTTACTTTCTAACATTGAATAGTCTCCTTTTTGTATTAATACCTTTATGCTTTGGTATTTTTGAGTTCTTTTTCTGCTTTACATAGAGAACATTTAAAATATTCTCTGAGTTTCCAGGTTTTATTTGTTTTTATTATTTTTCTTTTGCTTATTTTTTAGTTTTATTGAAAAACTATGGCTTAGTTATAAAGTAATTATTGTAAAATATATCAGTCAAACAATAACTGATATGTATGTGTGTATATATATATAAATATATATATATAGAGAGAGAGAGAGAGAGGGCAAGCACTATATATAGTTATAATTATTTAATCCTCACTTTAGGTGAAACCTGCAAGGGAAGCTCTTAAAGTTACTATATTTTTATTGGAAATAAAGCAAAGGTTATTGGCAATAATATCTTACAGCTCAACCAGAAAACTATATGTTTTAAGACTATTAAAGAGAGCAGCTATTTTGGGTATTGCCTTATGCGATTAAAAAAAATCATAACCTTTCCTTTTTTAGTAACCACAAAAAACCT
The DNA here is from genome assembly GCF_000951045.1 of Mandrillus leucophaeus. Lineage (NCBI taxonomy): Eukaryota > Metazoa > Chordata > Mammalia > Primates > Cercopithecidae > Mandrillus > Mandrillus leucophaeus. The sequence goes on from NW_012109552.1 coordinate 931,086, forward strand.
TGCTTACTGCCTATGTTCCACTGTAGAAACTAGTTTCTTTTCAGGAATGGTAGAATAAGAAGTGAAAGGGACAAAATGGAAAG
>NW_012109552.1:932393-939374 GCF_000951045.1 Mandrillus leucophaeus
TTATATTACAGATAAGTAAGGCACAGAGTAGTTAAGTATCTCATCAAAGGTCACAGAATTCAAATCTGTCCTTCCTGATCTGAAATTATAGCCACTATAATTCACTTACATAAAATATTATTTAGTAGATAATGATTATTATTATTTTGAGACAGGATCTCACTCTCTTGCCCAGGCTGAAGTGCAGTGCTGTCATCTTGGCTCACTGAAACCTCAAACACCTGGGGTCAAGCAATGTTCCTACTGCGACCTCTCACATAGCTGGTACTACAAACGTAAGACATGCCTTGCTAGTTTTTTTGTCTTTTTTTAGAGAAAGGGTCTCGCTATGTTGCCCTGGCTGGTCTTGAACTACTGGGCTCAAGCGATCCTCTTGTGCTGGGATTAGAGGAGTGAGCCACTGTGCCTAGCCAGAGCAGATTATTAACAAGCTCAAAGATAGTGTTCTATTTCATAGTTGCTCTGTATCAGGGTGATAAAATACAACTTTAGCCAATTCATGCATACTCATACTCGCAGATTATATATACATATATACACACACACACACACACACACGCACGCATATATACATATATATACACGTATATGGTTTCTAAGTTATAGTAACATTAAACATGCACAAACACACTCTTGAACTAAGTGTTTGGAACTCGACAACATGCAACAATCTATGATATTATTCAATGGCATATGTTTTAGAATACAGTGTCCCAAAATACAGTTTTACTAAAAGGCTGGTTTGCTCTTGATGGTATAAAATGTTGTTTCCCTTCAATTTAAAACATGCAAAATATCCAATTTCCTTTAATACTAGTAATTTTATTATAAGTCACATCCAGGAATAACACAGCATTATCTCAATTCTATTCCGGTAATTCACCACTTCATGTTGGTTCATTAGTCATATCATAAATCAATAGCAGGTTGTCCAACTGCAATATAAGAATATTTCACTTAACTTTTATTTTTGCTACAATCCACTAGAAATAGCAATTCAGGGCTTCAGAGAAGAAACACAAAAATACTAAAGCTTTACTGGCATAACATAAGCTCTATTTAATTAGATCAGATGCAAATATATATGCCTGTATTTTAAATTAAATTATATTTTAATACAGTAAGATTTTTCCATATATATAAATTTATCACTGGACACTTTTCCTCTTAAGCACATCATCTTGAAAGATTTCTATGTGGTAAATGGACTGTCCGCTTGTTACTGGCAGATCTTGTCTACCTAATGAGTTGCCTCCAACAACATGATTTTATATATTTTTCTGATTGAATACTTCAAACGATGTAAATAATAATTTTAATACACATATTCTTTTCTATGCAATGAAAGTTGTATAAAGGAAAGTGCTTTTAAGTAACTCTTTAGTAAAATCACATGGCTATCAATTCTAATAACTCATCAAAATTGTGAAGGAAGAAAATGATACAAGGTAATGTTTCTCAATTACAATAAAATGTTTGAGTTGCGTAGGATAGCACACATTTGATAGGCTGCAATTTTAAAAGGTACAGAAGTTTGAAAGAATATATAGAATTACTAAATAAAATAAGAGAAGACACACCCAATAAGATAGAAAAATTGAGCCCAATAAAAGAGTGATAATGAAGGATGCTGGTTCACTTCAAAGAAAAGCATCTCAAATAAACTCCATCACATTGTATTGAAATTCTTTTATTTTTGAAAAAAAAATCTGTATTTTTACTAAAAGGAAAAATACTTTGATAGATAATGACTGTCATGAAATGGCACTGGCAATTGGCATTTGGCTTATCAGTAAATACCACTTTCTAAAGTATTATACACCAGTTGTAAATATGTAATATATATACCCCCCTTAAGATGGGCATTGAAAAATGTGCTCTGCTCTGTACTTTATAAATACTACCTTATACATTGAATGCTAAATTGTATAATGCTATATTTCTTTGAAAATAACCTGTCTTTTGGCCTGGGCCTGTAATCTCAGCACTTTGAGAGGCCTAGGTAGGAGAGCTGCTTGAGGCCAGGAGTTCGAGACCAGCCTAGGCAACATAGTGAGACACCCATCTCTACAAAAAAATTTTAAAACATAGCCGCACATGGTGGTATGTGCCTGCAGTCCTACTTGCTCAAAAGGCTGAAGAAAGAGGATCACTCAAGCCCAGGAGTTTGAAGTTACAGTGAGCTGTGATCACACTACCGTACTCCAGCCGAGGCAACTGAGCAAGACCCTGTCTCTAAAATAACAACAACAGTAAAAATAATATGTTCTTTTTTTTTCATCTGGACATCACCTCAGCGTAGTTATAAATACCCTCAGAAATTTTTAGATAGTTCAATAAAATAATATTGTTTCTTTGTCTATATTTTCCTAAGTGCTGTAATTATGTTATAATATAGTCCAACTAGTGAAAAGTATTTGTCTCAATTCTCCACTCTTTTTTTATTTAAACACTTAAGTGTTTTCTCTTTCACAAAACATTAGACTCAAAATTATTTACTTCTTTGACTTTAATTTTAAAATTCATTGCCTTGAAATATTGCAGGTGTTGCCACACCAGTAGGAATCATTTCTAAATGCTTATCAGGCATTTAGAATGGCTCTCAAAGAGATTATCTATTTAGGCAATCAATTCCATTTTGGTTTGTTTTCAGTTTGATTATATTTCACTTAAAACTTAGAAATCCTAAATCCCATGATACTCATAAAATAAATAAGGATTTTTCATTGATGACACTTCCTTCGAAATATAAGCATTTTTGATCTTTAATATAAAATTATAAATATTTGCTTGGAAAGAAAAACTTATCTTTCTCCAATGCATTGATAATCTTCTTATTGAAGTATAGCATGTATAGGGATTTATCTACTGTTTCCTCAAGACTTCTAGAGGTGAGAACATAAGTGATAGAATTTTGAACATGACTGAGGGCTTGTAGAAGAGTCTAAATCAGAGGAGAATATTTGACCTATTTAAGGAAGGGAAATTGACTTAAAGTTCTCATTATACAGAACAGAAAAGTAGTAGATAAATGATAATTTGAGAAACATTATAATCATTTCTCTGAGGGGTACATACAGTTACTGGCGGATTATTTGATTTGTCTCTCAGTCAAGTGAGAAGTACTGGGATTCAGTTGGCATCACTCGGTGTGGAACTGAAGAACGGCTATCTCAAATCCTGTATTGATGTGATCACAGCCTGAATTGACTACGCATCCAAATGTTTTCCAGGACAGTCTTGATAATTTATACTATTTTTTTCACTTTAGTAAATATTTAGTGCTCCATTTCACTCATTAAAATGTCTTTGTTTGAATAATAGATTATTTGGGCACTCTGTTAAACTAAATGAAAGAGTCAAACTGAGCCATTGGACAAGTGGCTTAGGTAAGGAATAAAATACAAGTTACGTAGTCCAAGCGTGTGAGAAATCAAAGAATTTCATACAGAAGCAAAAGTTAACAGGATATGATTCAGAATCTTTCTACTACTAGAGTACAGATATTTCCAACATGCCTTGTGCAGTGGCATCTTAGGTTATTTGGGTTTTTATTAAAATATCTGCATGAATGAGTAGGAAAATTGAAGGGAGAAGTTTTAGAGAATATGATTATACCTAGGCTTGTCAAAGACAAAGAAAGGAATGTAGTCACTGCAAAAGAAAATAAATCTTTTTTGAGAGACAAGAATAAATATAACTTGCCATCCAGGAGAATACTAAGTATAAACCAGAAAGTACTGTCCTTTTCTTACACTGAGTGATGTTATGTCTCAAAATGAAATGCTTCAAATAATAGTTGTGATCTCAGTAGTTCAATAAATGCTATCGTCACTGATAAAATGATGATAAACAGATGAAAAACCTGTGATGAATTAAGTGTAAATTTGTCTCCTGATCATGGAATAATTAGATGTCTACAAGAAATAATATATGAATACATTTGAATATATAAATGTAGACATATATGGCAAATCTGAGTATTAATTGTAAAATGCTTTTAACAAAATGTTTATTATTTAATTCTATCAAAGTTATTTTTAAAACAATAATTCTTTATGTTTATTATTAGACTTGTTTACTCAGCAAAACCCAACAATAACATTTATGGCATAGAAAATTTTAGGAAACTGTTTTGATGCACAGAGGGTATGAAAACTGTAAGAATACAATGAATGAAGTAATAGGATTTACTTAGCCACAAAATATAATGATTCATAAACTAAGATATATATAATCAAATTGATAAAATATTCAATAAGTATACGCTCAATGTAAAAATATATGGGTATACACTTACTTTAAAATGTGTTATGTTATTTAAGCATTTGGAAGAAATGACCAACATTTTAAGGTATACATTTTTAAGTATTTTCTATTTCTTGGACCTAAAACAGACACTAGATAATTGGCTTTAATGTATATACAGTTTATCTTAACAAATACACAAATGTATTACACTCCAGGAAATCATACATGAATTGTTCCCTTTTAGAAGCAGCTTGCTTTTACTGTTGGAGATATAGAAATAACCATATTTTTATTTGTGTTTCATTAAGTTATGTGGTACCCAATATGCAGGTACTAATGCAGTGCAGTCTGAAAGGTGAACAGATGGGGTTTATTTTTAGCTTGCATTAGTACACCCCCATCAAATACTTGTTTGCCTGATACACCAGCATAAAATAGCTCACAAGTTTAAAGTATAGCTTTGTCAGTGATATTCAAATAATAAAAGACAAATGTGGAATAAATAATTATAACATTGATGGCCAATGAACAGCTAAAGCTATTTATTGTAAACAAATAGTTAAAACAGTTATTCATATGGGAAGAACATATCCAGCTCTCAGTAATATAAAAGTTGCAAAAGTCTTTTCATTTAGCAGTTTTTTTCAGGAAAAATTTGCAATGAAGATGGGGGAAATAATTAAGGATACATAAATACCTGATGAAGTAAATTAAAGAAACAATATATTTTAAGATTATAAAATTCTGTTGCACCTTTTTTGAGGTATAGTTTCTGTTACAGCATAAACTCCCAGTTTAAATATATCCAGAATGTGTAATACAAATGACCACTATGGAATAAAATTTATATTTTATCTGTAAAAATTTATGCATCATTGTTTATATTTAATATTTGTCGTAAAAGCTTAAATTATACTTTTTAAAATATATTGTTTCTTTATTTAAATTTTTCAAAGAAATTAATTGTATTTCTAACTAATTTAATTATTGGTTCACCTTCTTATTTGTGTATCTGGAGTAGGGGGGTTACAATTAATTTGTAAGTATCATTTTGATGGTTCTGACAACCTGCTGTTTAACCCACTTACTCTAGTCTGTGTGTTCTCAATCAGGTTAATATCACCTCCAACTGAGTGAAAATGGGTTCTTCAGTGGAGGAGGGGGGTAAAAATGTTTTATACTATTACTATATATAAAATACAGATATATGGAGAATATAAAAATGGGGCTAATACCACCTCCAACTGAGTGAAAATGAGTTCTTCAGTGGGGAAGGGGGTAAAAGTGTTTTTTACTATTACTATGTATAAAATACTGATATATGGAGAATATAAAAACAGATGTTTGTGGTACTGAAATTTCACATGGCGGGGTAATGAAAACAATGTCTAAAAAACTCTTTATGGAGGCAGTAATTTAAAAATGTTGAGACATGCAATGCTGATTCTTATTTCTTTCATTTTCCTCTCCTCACTGCCTGAAGTGAAGGTATATTTTACATGGAGTTCAATGTATTGATCTTAAGTACAGTACTTAAACAAGTTTCACAAATACACACACTACAATCATGAAAAAAATTCCATCATGAGTAACAATTCCTGTCAGCATCTTTTCAACCAATGCCACACAGAAACAAATATTATTTGTAATTTTGTATTTATTTTCTCCATTTCTATCACAGTAAATTAATTTTGCCTGTTTTGAACTTTATATGAATGGAATAACACAATATCTACTGGTTGGTGACTTTGTTTTTTTCTTAACATAGGCTCTGTGAAGATTACACATTAGTTATTCATTCTTCTGTGGATGGACATTCAAGTTGTTTCCAGTTTTTGAATTATTAATAAAACCAAGATGACACTATAGCATAAGAGAAAAGTAAAGAAATGAGAGGACAAAAAGTCTAATTTCAGAGGAAAAGAAAAACAATACTATCTAAAAATAAGAAATCTCATAAGCCTTATCCAAGTTACCCAAATGTTCATATTTATATAAAAAACAAATTAAATTCATCACGAATCAGGAGAATCTTAAATAGAAAACATATTAAACATACCAGAATATGTTTTAAAAAGTAATTTCATAGATAAAAACTCATCAAAAGAATCTAACTTAGCATATTATATTGTTTATCTTCCCCCCCTTTAGGCATATGCTTCCAATATTAAAAAAAAAAGTCTAAGCTTATAACAGTCAAGCAAATGATACACAATCTTTTTTTTTTTCCATGTTGATCTTGGTTGATTAGGAAATAAATGTTACAACTTACCAAGAATCAAACGTTTTCATTCATGTCTCATCTCTGTCTTAAACTTGTAGATCTCACAGATGAAGCATCAATTTAAATGTTATTTTCCTGACTCGTTTTCAGTTATTGCACAATTAAGTGTTGATACAAATGCAATAATTAGGGATATTCTGTAGCAATACAAAGATGTTGATTGCATTTGTAATTTAAGTCAATTTAGCAAAGTTAAATAAAGATTTGTTCATTGTACAAAACAATAAATTAATCCAATTGACAAAACAAATTGTAGAGATAGTAGTATTGTTTCCTAAAGATTATCTCTACATTTCTCAGCTAATTATCTTTCAATTACTACTATTAAATCCATTTTGGAATATTTCATAGTTAGGGAGAATGAAAAAAAATCTGTAAATGCCAGAGTTATTGCTATGGTACTATATTTACTTCTTATGGTTATCAATTTTAATCTTTTCTAATTC
>NW_012109552.1:940179-941117 GCF_000951045.1 Mandrillus leucophaeus
CATCATATGCAATCTTTAAAAAGTGAAGTGTAAAAGAAAGTATAATATCTAAAGCTATAACACTTCTGGCAGAAAACAGGAGAAAAACTTTTGTGATCTTGGTTAGCGAAGATTTCTCAGATACAACACTAAAGGCATAATCTGTTAAGTAAGTATAAATTGTACTTTCTCAAAATTGAGAACTTCTGCTCTTTAAAAGATATTATTATAATAAAAATATAATGCTACAGGTTGGAATGAATGTTTAAAAACATATCTGATATGTAATTTATAGAATAAATAAGAAACTCTCAAAACTCAAATGACAAATTAAAAATGGGCAAATATTTTACATGAGCATTGATCAAATAATATATATGTATAGCATATGTAATCACATGCATGAAAAGATGCCCAACATCATTAGTCATTTAGAAAATTCAAATTTAACTCCCAATAAGATATGACTACAAACCTACCAAGATGCTAAAATTTCTAAGTGAAACAAATGGTTAAAAACTGACAATACAAAGTATTGACAAGGATGTGAAGTTGAACCCTCATACATTTTGGTGAGAATGAAAAATGGCAGCCATTATAACTAGAAAATGAAAGCAGTAATGTTTCAACAACCTTGTATATAGGTTATATAATTCATAGAACTATAAAAATTTTATAGTTCATAGAACTTCAGATGGCAAATGCATGACAAATTCTCATTATTTTGAGCATAAAAATAACATTCCTGTATTTTTTTTCCTCAGTTGCTATCAATGGACATTGAACCAATTTACAAGCACCTAATTATTAGCTAGCCTAGGTTAGCTACCAACTTTGACAATTATTCAGGCGTAGATATCCTGATGTTTCAAGCTTTTCAACACCCATGACACCTGCTGAATAAAGATATGGAAACAACTGTTCAGGAAGAAGAAAATAAAAGTTCTCCGTTTGGGCAC
>NW_012109552.1:943612-944515 GCF_000951045.1 Mandrillus leucophaeus
TGTGTGTTGTCGTAGTAGTAGAGACGGGGTTTCACCATATTAGCCAGGATGGTCTCCATCTCCTGACCTCGTGATCCACCCGCCTCGGCCTCCCAGAGTGCTGGGATTACAGGCGTGAGCCACCGTGCCCGGCCAATTTCTTATGTTTTCACACACACACACACACACACACACACACACACATTATCACAGTGGTAGACAACTCTTTAAAATAAAAATAAGAAAGTAGTCTTAGTTATTGACCACTAATGTCTCTCTAAAGAGAACTTTGCTATACAGAAGTGTAATCTGTGTGGTGTAGCTATACCCAATGCTCTGTATAAACACTAATAACTTGATAGTCTCTGACAAGTGACTATCACTGTCAGCTAAAATTCTATGATAGTGTATGTGCTATGATCTGAATGTTTATATTCCCCTGAAGTTCATATGTTTAAACCCTAACTCTCAAACTGATCATACTAAGTGCTGGAGCCTTTGGTAGGTGATTAGGTTACGAGGATGGTCCTCAAAATTGGGATTAGTGCCTTTATAAAAGAGAAGAGTTAAGGATACAGCAAAAACACATTGTCTATGAGGAACTGGCCCTCAACAGACACTAAATATGCCTGTTGCCTTTATCTTGGATTTCCCAGCCTCCAGAACTGTAAGAAATAAATATTTGTTGTTCATAAGACACCCAGTTTATGGTAGTTTGTACTAGCAGCCAAAATGGACTAAGATAATATGGAATACTGTTCTTTATTGAGAAAAGGTTAAATTTTTGTCAAAATAATGTTTTACATTCATCATATGCAATCTTTAAAAAGTGAAGTGTAAAAGAAAGTATAATATCTAAAGCTATAACACTTCTGGCAGAAAACAGGAGAAAAACTTTTGTGATCTTGGTTAGCGAAGATTTCT
>NW_012109552.1:949045-951668 GCF_000951045.1 Mandrillus leucophaeus
AAACTGCATGAGGGTGGGGATGTGGGGGTGTGGGGAATGGCAGTGATGGTTGTTGGCAGGAATGAGTATTGGGTGACCTACATGCTGTCTGGATGCATTATTATGCCTCAACCAGCCAGTTTGTTTTCTGGATATGGTGACAGGCCCCACATTCTTCGGGTGAGCTGAGTTGACAGAGACTGCCCTTTAGTTTGACCCACTGCACATTTTTAGTTTTTTCTTATATTTATGTGATATACCTACAATATTTACTTCTGGATTTCAGGAGGTCCAAATATCAGAGTCATTTGCTGTAAGTGTGGAAAAATTCCCAGCTGATTTTTCTTTTATTAATTACTTTTCCAAAGAAAATAATCTTCCTTTATCTTCCACTGACTTTGATTTTGAAATTATTCCTTGACTCCACTAAGAAAACTGACTGTGAGGTTCTTGTCACCTACCTCAAAAAGTTGGTGTAAGAATTAAATGTAATAATGCATATAGAGAACTTAGCCCATAAATCTTATTAAATATTTTTGTTACTGTAGATTTGGTTGTTTATGGCTATTATATCATTTACTAAATATAGGTACCAAAAATATAGTAATTTCAGATATTAAAGTGAATCATTCTTCCTTTAAGTAAACTGCTGAATAAGCACTTAGAACATCCCTGTGTATGCCACAATTGTTTCCTGTTGCTGAAAACAAAAATGATCTAATTTTGACAAACAAGATTATGTTAAGCTGGGTTTAAACATGTTCACATTTTGTACAGAAAATTGACCACAAAGTTATATGGTCATATTACATGGGCATAAACACCTTAAATTGGTTTTTTGAACGTAAGTATAAAAAAGCAATCTTTGATATTCAGAGCTTTATTTATGCGTCATTCTTTTTCATATTAAAAATAACCTCCATTTTGAAAGTTTCAGCTTTTGATTTAATTCTAAACACAGGCAATGTTCTAAGTCTTTATTTTAACAAAAGATATAGATTCTAGGAAAATGTCTTTATTTCAGGCACTCTAAAATGTTTGTTCTTGGTATATGATTCATATTAATTTCTACTGGAGGCAGAAGCAATAACCAGAGAAGGCGTTAGAGAAAATAATTCAGTTCAATCTCTATTTTTAGTTTGAACTGCAGCTATAATGGAAAAAACAAGAGATATAGAAGGAAATGTAATTCAGAAACATTAATGACTAAGATTCTGAATTTATTTTACATACTAAGTGCTTTTAGTTAGGTGAGCTGATCTTTCCTGTCAATATAAATGTGCACATGAGGTAAGGGAGAATACAAATTGATTTATCCAAATAGCACCACTTTTACTAGTTTTATCTCTACTTACGTAACATCAAATGATTATTCCAAAAAGTATATGTAAAAAGCTTAACCACAACTATCTACATATTACTTAATATTCCCTTAATATTTTTCCATTGTAATTGAAGTATAATTTACATTCAACTACAAAACAATATATTTTGAGTTTACACATCAATGAGTTTCAGTAAATTTGTAAAATTCTGCAACTATAATCACAACCACCTTTCAGAATAATTAAATCACCTCCAAAGTGCCTTCCAATCCTTTTATATTTAATCTCCATTCCCACCACCATGTCTAGATAAATATTGATCTACTGTTGCTGTAGTAGTTTTGTTTTTACTAGAAATTTCATATACATGGAATTATTCAGTAAGTGATTGTCTCTAACTTCTTTAAATTAACACAATATTTTTTAAAGTTATTCATATTGCTGCATTTATGAATAGTTTGCTATTTCATTACTCTAAGTAGCATTTTATTGCATGAACATACCATATTTTACCTATTTGACTTTGGATGAATAGTTGCATTATTCCAGTTTTGGCCTACTGGATACTGCAGGAGTATGGTGATTTCTCATTGTGGTTTTAATTTGCATTTCACTGATGATTAGTGATGTTGAGCATTTCTTCAGAACAGATGTGTTTATCACACATCTGTATATCTTCTTTTGAGAAACAGCTATTTATATGGTTTGACTGTGTCCCCACCCAAATCTCATCTTTAATTGTAGCTCCCGTAATTCCCATGTGTCATGGGAGGGACCTGGTGGGAGGTAATTGAATCGTGGGGGTGGATCTTTTCTCTACTGTTCTGGCAGTAAACAAGTCTAATGAGATATCATGGTTTTATAAATAGGAGTTTCCCTGCATAAGCTTTCTCCTCTCTTCTGCCTGCTTCCCCCTTGCTTTCCACCATGATTGTGAGGCCTCCCCAGCCACGTGGAACTGTGAGTCAGTTAAACCTCTTTTCTTTAAAAATTACCCAGTCCCGAGTATGTCTTTATTAGCAATGTGAGAACAGACTAATACATCTATTTATGTATTTTGCCTACTTTTGGATGGGGTTATTTGTTGTTGTTGTTGTTTTCCCTGGTAATTTGTTTGAATTCCTTATAGATTCTGGATACTAGTCCTTTGTTGGATACATAGCTTGCAAATATTTTCCTTCATTCTGTAGGGTGTACTTTTATTTGGTTGATTATTTTTTTCATTGTACAGAAGCTTTTTAGTTTAATTAGGCCCAATTTACTTATTTTTGTTTTTGTTGCATTTACTTTGGGGTCTTAGTCATGAATTCTTTGCCCTG
>NW_012109552.1:951718-956153 GCF_000951045.1 Mandrillus leucophaeus
TTTATTTCAGGCACTCTAAAATGTTTGTTCTTGGTATATGATTCATATTAATTTCTACTGGAGGCAGAAGCAATAACCAGAGAAGGCGTTAGAGAAAATAATTCAGTTCAATCTCTATTTTTAGTTTGAACTGCAGCTATAATGGAAAAAACAAGAGATATAGAAGGAAATGTAATTCAGAAACATTAATGACTAAGATTCTGAATTTATTTTACATACTAAGTGCTTTTAGTTAGGTGAGCTGATCTTTCCTGTCAATATAAATGTGCACATGAGGTAAGGGAGAATACAAATTGATTTATCCAAATAGCACCACTTTTACTAGTTTTATCTCTACTTACGTAACATCAAATGATTATTCCAAAAAGTATATGTAAAAAGCTTAACCACAACTATCTACATATTACTTAATATTCCCTTAATATTTTTCCATTGTAATTGAAGTATAATTTACATTCAACTACAAAACAATATATTTTGAGTTTACACATCAATGAGTTTCAGTAAATTTGTAAAATTCTGCAACTATAATCACAACCACCTTTCAGAATAATTAAATCACCTCCAAAGTGCCTTCCAATCCTTTTATATTTAATCTCCATTCCCACCACCATGTCTAGATAAATATTGATCTACTGTTGCTGTAGTAGTTTTGTTTTTACTAGAAATTTCATATACATGGAATTATTCAGTAAGTGATTGTCTCTAACTTCTTTAAATTAACACAATATTTTTTAAAGTTATTCATATTGCTGCATTTATGAATAGTTTGCTATTTCATTACTCTAAGTAGCATTTTATTGCATGAACATACCATATTTTACCTATTTGACTTTGGATGAATAGTTGCATTATTCCAGTTTTGGCCTACTGGATACTGCAGGAGTATGGTGATTTCTCATTGTGGTTTTAATTTGCATTTCACTGATGATTAGTGATGTTGAGCATTTCTTCAGAACAGATGTGTTTATCACACATCTGTATATCTTCTTTTGAGAAACAGCTATTTATATGGTTTGACTGTGTCCCCACCCAAATCTCATCTTTAATTGTAGCTCCCGTAATTCCCATGTGTCATGGGAGGGACCTGGTGGGAGGTAATTGAATCGTGGGGGTGGATCTTTTCTCTACTGTTCTGGCAGTAAACAAGTCTAATGAGATATCATGGTTTTATAAATAGGAGTTTCCCTGCATAAGCTTTCTCCTCTCTTCTGCCTGCTTCCCCCTTGCTTTCCACCATGATTGTGAGGCCTCCCCAGCCACGTGGAGCTGTGAGTCAGTTAAACCTCTTTTCTTTAAAAATTACCCAGTCCCGAGTATGTCTTTATTAGCAATGTGAGAACAGACTAATACATCTATTTATGTATTTTGCCTACTTTTGGATGGGGTTATTTGTTGTTGTTGTTGTTTTCCCTGGTAATTTGTTTGAATTCCTTATAGATTCTGGATATTAGTCCTTTGTTGGATACATAGCTTGCAAATATTTTCCTTCATTCTGTAGGGTGTACTTTTATTTGGTTGATTATTTTTTTCATTGTACAGAAGCTTTTTAGTTTAATTAGGCCCAATTTACTTATTTTTGTTTTTGTTGCATTTACTTTGGGGTCTTAGTCATGAATTCTTTGCCCTGGCACTTGTTTAGAAGACATTTCCAATGTTGTCTTCTAGAATTTTTTTGGTATCAGACCTTATATTTCAGTCTTTGATCCATCTTGAATTAATTTTTGTATATGGTGAGAGAGAGAGTGATCTAGTTTTTTTTTTTCTTCTACATGTGGCATACCAGTTTTCCCAGCACTATTTATTAAGTAGGGTGTCCATTCTCCAATTTGTGTTTTTGTATGCTTTGTTGAAGGTCAGTTGCCTAGGTGTATTTGGCTTTATTTCTGGGTTTTCTATTCTGTTCCATTGGTCTATGTGCCTACTTTTCCATTGGTCTATGTGCCTAATTTCATACCAGTACCATGCTGTTCTGGTAACTATTGCCTCATAGTATAGTTTGAAATTTGGTAATATGATGCCTCCAGATTTGTTCTTTTTCCTTAGGATTGCTTTGTCTATTGTTTTTTCCAATTCTCTGAGAAATGATATTGGTCTTTTGATGGGAATTGCATTGATCTGTAGATTGCTTTTGGCAATATGGTCATTTTTATAATATTGATCAATGCTACTGATTTGTGTACAGTGATATTGTAACCTGGGGCTTTACTGAATTTATTTGTCAAACATTAAGAGTCTTTTGGATAAGTCTTTGGGAATTTCTAAATATACAATCATATCATCTGCAAACAGTGATAGTTTGACTTCTTCTTTTTCAAATTTGGATGCCCTTTATTTCTTTCCCTTGCCTAGTTGCTCTGGTTAGTACTACCAGAACTATGTAAAGTAGGAGTGGTGAAAGTGGGCATCCTTGTCTTGTTACTGTTCTCAAGGGGAATGCTTTCAACTTTTCCCCATTCAGTATGACATTGGCTGTATATTTGTTACATATGGCTTTTATTATTTTGAGGTCGGTCCCTTCTATGCCTAGTTGGTTAAGAATTTTTATCACAAAGGGTGCTGGATTTTGTCAAATGCTTTTTCTGCATCTATGGAGATGATCATTTGGTTTTGTTTTAATTCTGTCTATGTCATATATTACATTTATTGACTGGCATATATTAAATAATTCCTGCATCCTTGGGATGAAAACCACTTGATCAAGATGAATTTTGAGAGAGAGAGAGAGAGGGAGAGAGAGAGAGACCTGCTCTGTTTCCCAGGATGGAATGCAGTGGCGTGATCTTGGCTCACTGCAACCTCCACCTTCCCGGTTCAAGCTATTCTCTTGACTCAGGATCCTGAGTAGCTGGGATTACAGCCACGATGCCTGGCACTTTTTTTTTTTTTTTTTAAATTTTTAATAGATATGAGGTTTCATCATTTTGGCTAGGCTGGCCTCAAACTCTTGACCTCAGGTGATCCACTTGCCTTGGCCTCCCAAAGTGATGAGATTACAGGCGTGAGCCACTGCACCTGGCCAGAATTATATTTTTAATGTGCTGTTGGATTCAGTTAGCATTTTTCTGAGGATTTTTGAATCTGTGTTCATCAGGGAGATTGGTCTGTAGTTTTCATTTTGTTTTGTTTTGTTTCTCTGATTTTGGTATCAAGGTGATATGAGCTTCATAACTGATTTAGGGAGGAGTCCTTCTTTCTCCATCTTTTGGAATAGTTTCAATAGGATTGGTAACAATTCTGCTTTGAATGCCTGGTGGAATTCAGCTGTGAATTAATCTAGTTCTGGGCTTTTATTTGTTGGCAATGTTAAATTATTGAGTCTATCTCACTGCTTGTTATTGGTCTGTTCAAGGATTCTATTTCTTCCTGATTTAATCTAGGAAGGTTGCATGTTTCCAGCAATTTTTGCATTTCTTCTAGGTTTTCTAGTTTGTGCACATAAAGGTGTTCACAGTGGTTTCAAATGATCTTTCATTTTTTACTTTTTTTTTTTTTTTGAGATGGAGTCTCGTTCTGTCACCCAGGCCAGAGTACAGTGGCACTATCTCGGCTCATTGCAACCTCCACCTCCTGGGTTCAAGCAATTTCCTTGCCTCAGCATCCTGAGTAGCTGGGAGTATAGGCGCCTGCCACCACGCCCAGCTAATTTTTGTATTTTTAGTAGGGATGGGATTTCACCATGTTGGCCAAACTGGTCTCGAATTCCTGACCTAGGTGATCTGCCTGCCTAGGCCTCCCAAAGTGCTAGGACTATAGGCGTGAGCTGCCACACCCAGTCCCCAGTTTCATTTCTTCTTGAGCTTATTGGATCTTCTCTTCTATTCTTGGTTAATCTAGCTAATGATCTATTGATTTTTTTTCGGAAAAAATATTTGTGTTTCATTGATCTTTTGTAATTTTTTGTTTGAATTTCATTTAGTTTTACTCTGATCTTTTTTTTTTTTTTCTAACTTTAGTTTAAGTTTGTTCTTATTCCTCCAGTTCCTTGAGGTGTAATATTAGCTTGTAAATTTGTGCTATTTCATACTTTTGATGAAGGCATTTAGTGCTACAAACTTTCCTCTGAGCACCATTTTTGCTGTATCCCAGATATTTTGATTGCTTGTCACATTATTATTATTCAATTAAAATATTTGTTAAATTTCCATCCTGATTTTTTCCTTCAACTTTTATTTTAAGATCCAGAATACATGTGCAGGATGTGCAGGTTTGTTACATAGGTAAATGTGTGCCACGATAAATGTTTGCTGCATAGATCAACCCATCACCTAGATATGAAGCCTAGCACCCATTATCTGTTCCTCCTGAAGCTCTCCCTCTCCCACTTCCCACCAACAGGCCCCAGTGTATGTTGTTCCCCATCATGTTTCCTCACCATTCAGCTCCCACTTATAAGTGAGAACATGTGGTGTTTGGTTTTCTGTTCCTGTGTTAG
>NW_012109552.1:959843-961267 GCF_000951045.1 Mandrillus leucophaeus
CTTGTAAATTTGTGCTATTTCATACTTTTGATGAAGGCATTTAGTGCTACAAACTTTCCTCTGAGCACCATTTTTGCTGTATCCCAGATATTTTGATTGCTTGTCACATTATTATTATTCAATTAAAATATTTGTTAAATTTCCATCCTGATTTTTTCCTTCAACTTTTATTTTAAGATCCAGAATACATGTGCAGGATGTGCAGGTTTGTTACATAGGTAAATGTGTGCCACGATAAATGTTTGCTGCATAGATCAACCCATCACCTAGATATGAAGCCTAGCACCCATTATCTGTTCCTCCTGAAGCTCTCCCTCTCCCACTTCCCACCAACAGGCCCCAGTGTATGTTGTTCCCCATCATGTTTCCTCACCATTCAGCTCCCACTTATAAGTGAGAACATGTGGTGTTTGGTTTTCTGTTCCTGTGTTAGGTTGGTGAGGATAACAGCTTGAGCTCCATCCATGTTGCTGCAAAGAATATAATTTCATTGCTTTTTATGGCTGAATGGTATTCCATGGTATATATGTACCACATTTTCTTTATCCAGTCTATTGTTGATGGGCATTTGGGCTGATTCCATGTCTTTGCTATTGTGACTAGTGCTGCAATGAACATACACATGCATGTATCTTTATAATAGAATGATTTACATTACTTTGGGTATATACCCAGTAAAGGCGTTGCTGGGTCAAATGGTATTTCTGCCTCTAGATCTTTGATAAATCCCCACACTGTCTTCCACAATGGTTGAACGAATTTACATTACCACTAACAATCTAAAAGCATTCCTTTTTCTCTGAAACCTTGCCAGCATCTGTTGTTTCTTGACTTACTAATAGTTGCCATTCTGTCTGGCGTGAGATGGTGTCTCATTGTGGTTTTGATTTGCATTTCTCTAACGACGAGTGATGTTGACCTTTCTTCATATGTTTATTGGCTGCATGACTGTCTTCTTTGGAGGAATGTCTGTTCATGGCCTTTGCCCATACTTTAATGGAGTTGGGTGTTTTTTTTTGTAAATTTAGTTAAGTTCCTTATAGACTCTGGATGTTAGACTGTTGTCAGATAGACAGGTTGCAAATATTTTCTCCCATTCTGTGGTTGTCTGTTCACACTGATTATAGTTTATTATGCTGTGCAGAAGCTCTTTAGTTTAATTAGATCCCATTTGTCAAATTTTACTTTTCTTGCAATTGCTTTTGGTGTTTTCCTCATGAAATCTTTGCCCATGCTTATGTCCTGAATGGTATTGCTTAGATTTTGTTCTAGGGTTTTTATAGTTTTGGTTTTATATTTAAGTCTTTAATTCACATTGAGTTAATTTTTGTATAAGGTGTAAGAAAGAGGTTTCGTTTAAATTTTCTGCATATGGCTAGCCAGTTCTCCCAGCAACACTTATTAAATAGGGAATCATTTCCTCA
>NW_012109552.1:961762-964749 GCF_000951045.1 Mandrillus leucophaeus
TTGATGAGCATGGAATGTTTTTCCATTTGTTTTTGTCTTCTCTGACTTCCTTGAACAGTGCTTTGTAATTCTCCATGGCAAGGTCCTTCCCCTCACTTGTTAGCTCTATTCCTAGGCATTTCATTCTCTTTGAATTACAGCAATTATGAATGGAAGTTCATTCATTATTTGGGTCTCTGTTTGCCTTTTGTTAGTATATAAGAATGCTAGCAATTTTTGCACATTGATTTTATATCCTAAGACTTTCCTGAAGTTGCTTATGAGCTTAAGAAGCGTTTGGGCTGAGTCAATGGGGTTTTCTAGATATAGGATCATATCATCTGCAAACATAGATAATTTGACTTCTTCTTTTCCTATTTGAATATACTTTGTTTCATTCTCTTTCCTGATTGCCCTGGCCAGAACTTCCAATACTATGTAGAACAGTAGTGGTGAGATAGGGCATCCTTGTCTTGTGCTGGTTTTCAAGGGAAACGTGTCCAGCTTTTGCCCATTCAGTATGATATTGTCTATGGGTTTGTCACAGATAGCTCTTATTATTTTGAGGTATGTTCCTTCAATATCTAGTTTATTGAGATTTTTTAACATGAAGGCACGTTGACTTTTATCAAAGGCCTTTTCTGCATCTATTGAAATAATCATGTGGTTATTGTCTTTATTTCTGTTTATGTGATGAATTACATTTATTGATTTGTGTATGTAGAACCAACCATGCATCCCAGGGATAAAGCCAAGTTGATCATGGTAGATAAGTTTTTTGATGTGGTGCTGGATTCAGTTTACCAGTATTTTGTTGAGGACTTTTGCATTGATGTTCATCAGGGATATTGGCCTGAAACTTTTTGTTGTTGTTGTATCTCTACCAGGTTTTGATATCAGGATGATGCTGGCCTCATAAAATGAGTTAGGGATGACTCCCTCCTTTTCAATTGTTTGGAATAGCTTCAGAAGAAATGGTACCAGTTCCTCTTTGTACCTCTGGTAGAATTGAGCTGTGACTTCATCTGGTCCTGGCCTTTCTTTTGTTTGTGAGCTATTTATTATTGCCTCACTTTCAGAATTCATTATTTGTCTATTCAGAGATTCAGTTTCTTCCTAGTTCAGTCTTGGAAGGGTGTGTGCATCCAAGAGTTCATCCATTTCTTCTAGATTTTTTAAGTTTATGTGCACAGAGGTGTTTTTTATAGTATTCTCTGATGGTTGTTCATATTTTTGTGTGGTCAGTGATTAATATCCTCTTTTTAATTTTTGATTGTGTCTATTTTATTCTTCTCTCCTTACTTCTTTATTATTCTAGCTAGCAGTCTATTTTATTAATTAATAAAAACAGCTCCTGGATTCATTGATTTTTTTGAAGGGTTTTTGGTGTATCTATCGCCTTCAGTTCCACTTTGTTCTTGGTTATTTCTTTTCTTCTGCTAGCCTTGGGGTTTCCTTGCTCTTGGTTTTCAAGTTCTTTTATTTGTGATGTTAAGTTGTCTATTTGAGATCTTTCTAGCTTTTTGATGTGGGCATTTAGTGCTGTAAATTTCCCTCTTAACACTGCTTTAGCTGCATCTCAGAGATTCTGATATGTTGTCTGTTTTCATTAGTTTCAAATAACATCTTGATTTCTACCTTAATTTCCTTATTTACCCAAGAGTCATTCAGAAGCAGGTTGTTCAATTTTCATGTGGTTGTGTGGCTTTGAGTTTCTTAGTCTTGATTTCTAATTTGATTGCACTGTGGTCTGAGAGACTGTTTGTTATGATTTCCTTTTTTTTTTTTTTTCATTTGCTGAGCAGTGTTTCACTTCCAATTATGTGACTAATTTTAGAGTAAGTGCCACGTGGCAATGAGAATAGTTTATATTTTGTTTTTTTGGGGTGCAGGGTTCTGTAGATATCTGTCATGTCCACTTGAGTCAGAGCCAAGTTCAGGTCCTGAGTATCTTTGTTAATGTTCTGTCTTGATAATCTAATATTGTCAGTATGGTGGTAAAGTCTCCCAGTATTATTGTATGGGAATCTAAGTCTCTCTGTAGGTCTCTAAATACTTTCTATATGAATCTGGGTGCTCCTATATTGGGTATGTGTATACATGTATATGTATATATATGGCATAGTTAGCTCTTCTTGTTGAATTGAACCCTCTACCATTATGTAATGCCCTTCTTTGTCTTGTTTGACCTTTACTGGTTTAAAGTCTGTTTTGTCAGAAACTAGAATTTCTACTCCTGCGTCTTTTTGTTTTCCATTTGCTGGGTAAATTTTCCTCCATCTCTTTATTTTGAGCCTATGTGTGTCTTTGCATAGGTCTCTTTGGGTCTCTTGAAGACAGCATACCAATGGGTCTTGACTCTATCCAGCTTGCCATTCTGTGTCTTTTAATTAGGACATTTAACCCATTTTCATTTAAGGTTAATATTGTTATGTATAAATTTGATTCTGTCATCACTTGCTTCTAATCAACCATCTTGGCCTGCCTCCTCCCTCCATCTTGATTTCATTGCTAACCCAGAATCTTTTGGGAGCAGATTGTTTAATTTCCATATATTAGTATGATTTTGAGGGTTCTTTTTGGGGTTGATTTCTATTTGTATTCTGTTGTGGTCTGAGATGATACTTAATATAATTTCAATATTTGAAAATTTATTGAGACTTGTTTTGTTGTCTATCATATGGTCTATCTTGGAAAATGTTCCACATGCTGATGAGAAGAATGTATATTCTGCAATTTTGAGTAGAATATTCTGTAAATATCCATTAAGTTCATCTGTTCTAGCATGTCATTTAAGTCTATTGTTTCTCTGTTGACTTTCTGTCTTGAAGATTTGTCTAGTGCTGTCAGCAGGGTACTGAAGTCTCACACCATTATTGTTTGTCTGTCTATCTCATTTCTTAGGCCTAGTAGTAATTGTTTTATGAATCCAGGATCTCCAGTGTTTGGTGCATATAAATTTAGGATTATAATATCATCTTTTTGAATTTATCCTTTTGTCATTATAC
>NW_012109552.1:965069-966439 GCF_000951045.1 Mandrillus leucophaeus
TTTTTTTTTTTTTTTAAATCAGTTCTGCCCTTCTGTATCTTTCAACTGGAGTATTTAGGCCATTTACATTCAACATTAATATTGAGATGTGAGGTACTATTCTCTTCATTAAATTGATTTTTTACCTAGCTTTTTATTCTTTTGTGTTATTGTTTTATAGATCCTGAGAATTTCAACCTTTCAAGACATTCTATTTTGTGCATATTAGGCATTTGTTTAAAGGTTTTGTATTCCTTTTAGGATTTTTGTAGTGCTGTCTTAATAGTGACAAATCCCCTCAAGTTTTGTTTGTCTGAAAATGAATTTATTTCTCCTTCATTTATTAAACTTAGTTTTGTGGGATTCAAAATTCTTGGCTGACAGTCGCTCTGTTTGAGGAGGTTAAAGATAGAAACCTAATCCCTTCTGGCTTGTAAGGTTTCTGCTGAGAAATCTGCAGATAGGTTTTCCTTGTAGTTTACCTGATGTTTTTGTCTACTGCTTTTCGAATAGAATTGCATTTTAATATTTCCCAAGCTTGTTTTAAAATTCTCTTTATGATTTGCTCTTTGACACCTAGGGTATTTAAGTATATAGTTTTTTAAAAAATATCTGGGATTTCCCATTTTTTTGTAATTGATGTCTAACCTAATTTCACTGTGCTCACAGAATGTATTTTCTTTCTTTTAAGATAGTGAAAAATCTTAAATGCCTTTTATATGGTCCATACTAAAGAATGTTCTAGATAAAATTGAAAAGACTGTGGGTTATATTTTTGCTATGTGGACTTTATTATATAAATCAATTCAATCAACTTTAATAATAATGTTAAAGTTTCCCATGTTCTTACTGGTTTTCTCTCTTTTTAGTCTGTCAGATTTACTGCATTATTTTGGAACTATTGTCATCTATTGTCATTATGAAATATCTCTCTATGCATGTAAAAATATTCCTTGTCTTAAAGTCTACATTGTCTGACATTAATATATCTATGCCAGTTCATATTGTTTTGACTGAATGATGTCTTTTTTATTCCTCTATTTTGTATTTTTGTGACTCTGAAATTAAAATCCTTCTTTTTTGGATTACCTATAGTTGTATCTTGACTCTTTTATTCAGTTTGACAACCTCTGACTTAGCATTTTAAGCATTTAATTTATTTACATTCAAGATAATTAATATAAGTTTTGCAATAAGGTTTTTGCCATTTTTTAATTTGGTTTCTAGATGCCTTGCTGTGATTTATATAATTATAGTTTCTATTTTGGTTTTGATGCCTCTACCTTGAGAGTGGCCATATGCTTTATCCCTGTCCTAACAAGAAATTCCAGGAATTTTGTTGTGGGCATTTATAATGTGTCTTTCATGAGATTTTTTTTTTTTTTTTTTTT
>NW_012109552.1:966489-969612 GCF_000951045.1 Mandrillus leucophaeus
ACATTAGGTTTTATCATATTCAGTAGCTGTGGGTGGTTTGGTTGTTGAGTCAGTGGGATGAGGAACAAGTTGACTATATTGCAAACAGTCACATGGGGAGGGGAAGTTTTAAGCCAAAGGTGACAGGTACAACTGAGTTTTAAGCAACCTATGTCGAACTAAAAAATGGATGTCAAAGAAGTAACTTCATTAAAGAAATTTAGGACGTGTCTCATATCTTTGTTATTTGTAATATTTTTACTCCTGTTTCTGCTTTATTTTGTGTTAAACAAATACTTTTAGTGTATCACTTTATTTTCTAAATTTTTAGCTCTCTCTCTCTCTCTCTCTCTCTATATATATATATATATATCATTGAATTTTTTTTTTTTGTGGTTGATCCAGGGACTGCAATATGCTTCTTTGATTTAATCATAGTTTATTTTAGGCTAGCAGTCTCTTAATTCTGGTAAATTATAGGAATTATGTCTAGCATAGCTGTATTTTGTCATTTTTGTGCTATTATTGTCAACTATATTTCATCTAGATTTGTTAAAAATTCAAAAATACTGTGTAATATTATCCATCAATTATGTGTTGCTTACGCAAATTTAATAAACAAATTTAATAATGTTTAATGGTAATGACTTTGAATTGTTTTATTTTTGTGAGGGTAATTGTTTCTTTTTTTTAAACTTAAATGAAAAAATCTCTCTCTTTCAAAATATGCTGTCACTGATATGTCTGCTCAGTTTTTTTTTAACATTTTTATTTTTATTTTTAATTATAGTTCTCAAAAGGTCACACATGTGACTATGTTTAGTTTTTAGCCAATAATGTGCGCAAATTTGGATAACACATTCATGCCTCAAGGCTTTCCTTCTCTGTGAACTCAATTATATAATTATATGTACCTGGAGAAATTTATTCAAAGTTGCAGCCAATTCCCAAGCCTTCATTGGCTTTTTCTTTTTCTTTTTTTTTTCCAGAATCTCTCAGATCTCTCTCAAGCATTTATAATTTAAAGTTAGCTCAGGATATACAGAGAACTTATTTAAGAACTTCTATGCTACTCTCACTTCCACAATTTCTAAATTAATTTGTACTTGTTCTGCTGCATGTCCTGCCCTAAAAAACAGAGCTGTGGCTTCTGAGCTAGTTCTTCCTCACTGAGCCATGAAATCCATGGGTCACTCTACTTCTTCTCAGATTAAACCCTCCACCTCTGGTGACAAAGCTGCTGGTTTTGTGACTAGCCATAAAGAAGTAAATACATAGTGTTCACCCGAAGGGCTGGGAGTAGGGAAAATGGGAGCCATTGTAAGCAAGAAGTACATTAACTTCATTCTTGCCCAATGACGTAGCAGTTTATCAAGGAGGAATCCTCTTCAGTTGTTGCCAGGCTATGCTTAACTTTGCTGTTTAAGTTTCATTGAATTCGTTGTTTTTGGAAATAGGTAAAGTTCATGTCTTCCTGAGCTGTTCAACAATGACCATCTAATGTTATCAAGTTAGCAACAAATCAATAGGTAGATATAAGGAAAGTGACACTCGGAGATACTAAAGGCATCTTGAATGTATTTTAGCCTTTGGGTTCTATAGGAATTTTCTGAAAGCTGTTGACCTTTTGAGCAAACATTGCAAAATAATAATTCTGTGCATAGGTTCTAAGAGTTAGTTATCTGAAGTGACACCAAAAATTACCAATGGATTTAAACAATAAGAATTGCAGAAAGTATGTGGTCAACAAAAAGAACTGTAATTTGAATAGCAATAATGACTAGACTTGGAAGACTTTAGGATTCAAAAGTGCTGGCCTATTTATCATCCCATCTTTGAGAGACAATACTGGAAGTCTCCATTATCTAATTAATATAAAAATGAAGGCAAATTCTTGTCTTTAGGGTATCATTTATAAATGTAGGGAAATATTTTTAATATATAGTTTGAGAGTCTTTTGTAGTCTCAAGTAAAAATACAAAAAAAGATCATGATATTTTAGAGTAGGTGTGACCTGAGGAGATGAATTTTAAAATAATTTTGAAACAAACAAAAGAAAATTTTAAAAAATTTAGTATCGATCACAGCTTTGCTTTGAACTACTACATCACTGGGGAAAGGCAAAATCAACGGGTGTGTGTCCAGCAACTGAAGGGAAAGTGGAAGTAAATCACAGGAATGTCAGTTCTTAGATTATGTAAAACTGAGTAACTAAAAATACTCAATTTGTCCAATGATCAAACCCTTTCTAGAATGAGCAGGCTAAGTCAACTTTTTTGAATTCTGTGAAGTCTGGACTTCCTGGAGTGGTTTGCCTGATTCTTTAAACTGCCTTATCACACTTTGTCAAACTGCAAGACAATTAGGTTGTCTTTTATGTTTTAAAAAGTGAAGATTGATAAAAATTAACTTGTTTGTAATTAAAATATTAAGTTAAATTAGACTAATCCAATTTTCATAACATCATACAAACATAAGCTTCTCAAAGTGGAAAGTCATGTTTCCATTAGATGTTGGTTTCAGCTAAGCATAAACAACTAAAATGAATTTAAAAAGCTTGCTGTCATTTGTTCAGTTCGCTGGGATTCATTTTTATCCAGTGCAAATAAAGTTGAAATTCATACAATTACCCAAAATATTTTCAAATGATCTGGTATGTTCTAGATTGGCGCAAGAGAGTCCTGGAAATAAGCCACAGCTATGACCCTTGGAAGTTTTATTTTTTGACAATTTTTAAACCTCATTATAACTTAGTTCCCTAATATAAATGTCAATGAGAGTACTTACCTTCTAGAGTTATTTTACAAATTCCTAAGATAATTTATTTGATTCATGAACTACATATTGGACATTTAACAAGCATTGGGTTTATTTCTCCTTCCCCTTTGCCACTAAGAACCCAGAACTATGAGAAAAGCTGGTGAGATGCTTAACGAGATGCCATGTTTCAAAAATTAGAAATGGACAAATAAGACAAAACTAAAGTTACTTGCAGAGTCTGCAAAAGGTGACTGGAACTACATATGCAGTCTCTTTAGACTTGGACTAGAATTGAGTGATTGAAACTATACACCAGTAGCTATGTGATCTTTATGCAAGTGGGGACGTATCAATCATAGTGCCTGCTATTTCAGCAGGAGCTAA
>NW_012109552.1:970682-972740 GCF_000951045.1 Mandrillus leucophaeus
CCTGCTTCTCCTTTGTCTTTAGACTTGGAAAAGAATTACCATGTTCATAAGTTTCCAAAGGCCTCTCAAGCAATGTGGAACTGTGAATCAATTAAACCTCTTTCCTTTATAAATTACCTAGTATTGGGTATTTCTTCAAGGCAACATGAGAATGGACTAATACACACACACACACACACACACACCCCCACCTCGATGTAGAAAATTATATTTTTGATCTAATTTTTTGGTGTAAAATGTTTGGACATATGCAGACAACATTAAATTTATCTATAAAATGAAGTGGAAAGTTGTTAATTATATTATTAATCTGATAAATACAGAAAACCAAACCTAATAACTCAATGATTTAGGAAAATAAATTGTCAGAGACAGCTGTAGTTGAAATATCTATTTTTCCATATGGCAGTATGAAACAGTGCCACACATTTTTGTCTAACCAGAATGAGAAATAGTCATTGAATGTAATTTTCTCCTAACAGTGTTTGATTATTCATTAATAAAGATGAGTATGCAAAGGTGTTTGTAATAAGCTTCAAAATGTAATTTTCAAACTTGAACAATTTTATACAAACATAAATTTTTTGGCCTTAAGGATTTTTAAATATAATGCCAAATAAGCAGACACCCTTATGGTTTAGAACTGATAGATAAAACCTATTATTCTGCAGCCACTTCAAGCACAATCAGTCAAACTGGCAAAATGTGTTTGATAACAGAAGAGTAGGCAAAAACATCATTTAAAATATGAAAACTATGAATGGCCATATGTTATTTGAAACAAAATTATCACTTTACTTTTTATTCTTCCATATAACTTAGCTATTGAACTACAAATAACACTTATCAAAACCGTAAACTGTTTTAATTAATACGGGATCATGACTCTTCGTAAAGAAAATTATTCTTAATAAAGATGAAGGGGAAACATCAATATTTTATTAAACAACATGGTTTAATAGGGTTCAGTTTTCATTAATTACTATTCATTTGGCCTTTAGGTAATTTTTCTTTATTAAAGTTTATCTCCCATTAATTTTTTAAAATTCTCAACCAATTATATTACCTGCATAAGACCCATTCCATGAAAAAAGTCTCGTAAACACTTCAGTCAGCTGGAGAAACACTATAATCCAGCAGTGCTCTGATGTTGGAATAGAAGAGATAAGGTTTTGATTTCTGCTTTAATCAATTATGAGGTATATGCTGATAAAATTACTAAGCTTTCTAAGCCACAATCTCCTCATCTTGACAATGGGCATAATACTAATTTCCTATCTCATAGGGTTACTGTAAACATTACAAAATAAAATGTGCAGGAATAAACTATTACATAATACTTTGTAAGTATTAATGATTAAATAAATAGTTGCTGTTGCTATTTAATATAATATTGGTCTAATTATCATATTTGATACATTCTGTTTCACACATCATTTCTTAATTATAACTCCAAGATAAGACAATGTTGCACTTATTCCTGGTGCTGATTTACAATCGTGACACATTGTTTTCTTTTACAACACATAAACAGTTAACTATACTATACCTGGAAATAAGATTTGAGATATTAATAAAAGATCACTATGCCACATATAAAATATGATTTATAGACATATCTGTTCAAATTTTTCTATTATTTATTTCTGATTATGACCCAAAACATACTGTCCAAAAATATTTTGTAGATATACCTACATTTTATAATATTAAACCTCTCTTAAATTAAATCATAATAATTATATGAGAATGAGGGATAAGCATAAAAACTGAGTTCTCTTGTGAAATGAATGGGCCTACATTATTAGAAAAGTTGTGTGGTAATTTTTAAAAAAAGCTTGAAAAATAGTTTGTGACATTTTGTCACATTTAAACTGTAGCTTTCTCCATTCCTGTGAAGAACTGCCATTAAGAACGTAGTTTTCTCCATTATTAATGGAAGGTTGATTGGCTATGCATGGCAGAAATGAATTGTTCATAGTTATTCATTTGCATAAATAGAAATGCATTTAAAATATATTAAAAAGTATATAAATATACATATATATGAGTGTGGTC
>NW_012109552.1:976946-977596 GCF_000951045.1 Mandrillus leucophaeus
ATTTATTTTATTTGTTGATGGAATAATATTGTTCTTACTTTTCTCCTGATTATGGTACATCTAAAACATGTTAGAGATCTTTACTGTTAGGTTGTGTGAAGAAATAAAAATATGTAGCAAATGATTGTAAACGTGCTGGTATTTATAGCTAAGGCTTCTTATAAAGGGATCTATTTCTAGCAGATGAGGAAGGTACAGTTCACAAAATAAATTCAAAGTCAATGCATTTTTGTTCTTTCAGACACTTTCGGGAACTTTAAAAGATGCCTACCACCATTTGTCTCTCATGAAGATGTGAACTGTGACTGGAAACAGCTCAGTCTCTCACAGGTGACACAGAAAATTCCAATCACCAATTTGCTGTAACATTGTGACATACTCTCTTGTCTTCTATAGTCTGTTTAAAAATTAACACCCTACAGTAAGCTTCAAAAATCACATACACACACACACACACACACACACAAAACACACACTGATATGGTTTGGCTACATCCCCACCCAAAATCTCATCTTGAATTATAATCCCCATAAGCCCCACATGCCAAGGGTGCAACCAGGTGGAGGTAATTGGATTGTGAGGGCAGTTTGCTGCATGGTATTCTTGTGATAGTGAGTGAGTCTCGTGAGATCCGATGATTTTACAAGCA
>NW_012109552.1:980336-1074282 GCF_000951045.1 Mandrillus leucophaeus
AGACTGTCACATGGAGTTTCATTTATTCCTTAAATAAATAATTTTAAAAATCTATCTGATATGAATAACATGATTTTTTTTTCTAAAATTAGAAAAAATTTTCAGAAATATTAGAATTGAAGTTGTCTAAATTCCTAAGTTTTGCTATTTTAAAGTTGCCTTGACCAATAATTTGCAACTTGCATGAAAAAGTTAATCAGCACCAAACATGCTACCATTGAGGAGTCTGAGGTAACATTCATGATCATTAGGAAGAAAGGATTGGTTTTATTAGTTATGTCGATTTTGAGCTCAGAACAGATAGTGGTAGCACATGTTCTGTGTATTCAACTCTCCTATTTTATGGCTTCAGATATTTTTATTTATGGTAGCTCACAAAATTCTCAGAATGTTAAATCTCCCAAACGCTATGTAAATGTAATGCTGCCAGAAGATAATTTCCATAACAGTAGGCCACTTTGTCTATTTTTTTTAACTGATGTATCCCAGAACCTAGAACTTTTAAGCACTCAATATTTTAAGCACTCAAGAACCATTTATTGAATAAATGCTCAAATAGATGCTACCTATTGAAGCTGGAAATCAAATCACATGTTCTGATTTAGGATGGTTTTAAAGAAAATATTTATGACTGTGACAGGCTATCTTTTTTTCCAAAGCAAATTACAATAATAACTTCTGTCCTACAAGCTCTTCTTAAATGTGATTTTGACACTCCTCCCATCAACAAGAAGAGTCTAGATTCCCTCTGATTGAGTCTAGATTCCCTCTGATTGAGTCTAGATAGGCTTGTGGCTTATGAGATAAGGTTATAATAAGCCTACACAGTTTTCACCTGGCTCTGTTGTTATGCAGCTGTGGAATCCCTGAGGCACCATGTACGAATTCCAAGGCTATTATGCATTGAGGAAACCCAGTTCACGGTAAGTTCATATGTAGAAATATTTCAGCCCAGAACCCCAGCTGAATTCCTCACCAACCCCCAGATAGACCAGTGACAGTCCTTGAGACAGACTGCAGATACACATCACCAATATCAAGCATGGACGAGTAGACTGCTATGGATAATAGATGAAAAGGACAAATGTCTTGGATGACTGAACCTACCAAATGTGACTCAGGAAGAAATAGCTGTAACTCAATTACAATAAATCAGGTCCAGATAGTTTCACTGGGCTGTTTTTATGGCTTAATACTCATTAACTATTTCCTGTAGGCCAGAAGTTAAGTGAGTTTGGCTAGTTACTTTGCTTAAAATCTCAATAGGCTGAAATCAAAGTATTGGTCAGCCTGGGCTTTTATCTGGAGACGCAAGGGTGAAGGATAATCTACTTCTAGTCTTAATCAGGTTGTTGATAGAATTAAATTCTGTTAAGTTGTAGAGCTGAAGTCTCTATATCTTTGCTCACTGTTAGACAGAGGTCATTCTTAACTATAGGAGGCTGTCCCATCCATCTTAAAAGTCCGCAACAGATCACTGATACACTCAACAACTTGGATAGATCTCAAGTTAATTATTGTTAGCAAAAAGCTAGTCTCAAAAGATCACATAACGTCTGATTCTATGTATATAATATTCAGAAAATGATAAAATTATAGAGAAAATGAAAACTGATTAGTGGTTGCAAGGTTTAGGGATAGGAGTTGACTATAAAGAGATATTAAGATGGAGATGTTTGTGGTGATGGAATCTGTCTTGAATGCAGTGTTTGCAATGGTAGTAGATTTACACATGTGACAAAATAGCATAGCACTATATAGGCAAATAGTACCAATGCTAATATCCTGGTTTTGATACGCTTCTCAAAAATGTATACATGATCTCAGAAGTGTATAAGCCTTGTGCGTATTTTGTTTGATTCATCTGTACTTGATGTAGCTTGATGTTTATTTTAAATGATACTGTTTTTCTAATTTTGTTTTTATTGTTTTGTCACAACATATAGAAATACAATTGATTGTTGTATATTGACCTTTAATTAATCTGCTAAACTCACTTATGACTCTTAGCTGTCTTTTTATAGTTCTTAACTCTATGTGAACAATTATATTTGCATTCATTTCCTTTTGCTGCTGTAACAAGTTGCTACAAATTTAGGAGCTTAAATCAACACAAACATATATGACAGTTCTGAAGGTCGGAAGTTGAAAATCAAGTTGTCATCAGACCTGATTTTTCATTTCAAAATATGAAAAATTTTTTGGCTTGTGTTTTACATTTTCCAGCATTTAGAGACTGCGCACATTCCATGGCTCATGGCTTTCTGTGTCTTCAGAGTCAATAATGGCAGTTGAGTCTTTCCACCTGCAGGGTCACTTTCTCACCCCTTCCGCTGTCTTAATAACATTCTAAAACTGACACTTCTGCCTCCCTCTTAATCTTTTAAAGACCCTTGAAATTATATTAGGCTCACTCAGATAATCTGAGAAAATCATGCAGTTCAAGATTCTTAACTTAATCACATTTGCAAACTCCCTTTTGCCAAGTAACATATTCTGGGAATTAGAATGTGACACTCTTTGGAGGTTCATTATTCTACCTATAGTAATATTGCATATCAATAAACACAGTTTTCTCCTTCTTTCACAAATTATATATTTTTCTTTTCCTCAGCTTTATTGAAGAATAATTGATGTGCAAAAAATATACCTATCTAGAATATGTAATTTGAAGAACTTTGACATATTTGCTTTCCTGCTTGAATAATATGCATATTGTGAGCGTATTTTTATATGTTAACTTGTCATTCATTTGTCTTTTCTGGAGAAGTGACCATTCAAATATTTTCCCCTTTATAAATTTAACAATTTATCATTTATCTTACAAAGTTTTTAATTTTAATAACAGTTTTATCAAAATATTATTCACATACTATAAAATCCACTATTTAAAATGTAGAAAAGATGTCCATTTTCCTCAAGTTGATCTATAGAGTTAATGAATTCCAATCAAACCCAAGCAGATATTTTTAAACATTAATAAGCTGATTCAAAATTTATATAGAAATGCAAACTACCTAAACAATATTGAAAAGGGAGAACAGAGTTATGTAACTCTCAATACATAATTTTCAAAGTTAAGATGAAGCTTCTTCTTCAATAACAGTAATGAAGTATTATTGGCTTTGGTTATTTATATATATCAGTGAAACCATCATATCAATGACTGATTAATTTTTGACAAAGACACCAAAGTAATTAAGTTGGAGACATATATTAAAAAAAATATGCTACAAAACATACTTATCTTTGTTAATAAAAATAAACTCTATTTTATATTGTATCACATGAAAATAACTGAAGATGAATTCTAGATCTAAATATATGAGTGAAATCTATAATACTTATTTGAAAAACACTGGAGAAATATTTGATTCCTCAAGTTGGTCATAGATGTACTAGATAGTACACAAAAGAAAACACTATAGAAAAAAAGAATGATTAATTTAACTTAAATATTTTAAGCATATTAACTTCAGCTAAGTAAACAAACAAAAAAACTCTCAAGCTACAGTTTGTGAGAAAATATTTACAAATAATATGTCTGAAAAAAGGTGCTGTTAACTTTTACAATGCAACAATATGAAAACAAGCATTCAATTAAAATGCACAACAGATTGGGAAAAACTCACCAAAGAAAATATACAAATGGCAAGTAAGAATGTAAAAAAAGTTGAACTCCATTAGTTTGTAGATAATTCAAATGTAAAAAATAATGAGATACCAGTATATACCCAACAGTATAAATAAAATGAAAAAGATTAACAATACCAAATGTTAGCAAGCAATAGAGCAACTGGAACTCATACATTGCTGTTGGGGATCGAAAATAGTATAGAACTGCTTTGGTAAACAATTTCTCAATTTATTACACAATTAAATATACACATACCCTAGAACTCAGTATTCTACATGCTACAAGTTATTTATCTAAAATAAACAAACTTATATCTTTATCTATTTATAGATATATAGTGACAAAAGGTAAGACAGTGGTTGCCCCTGGTTATTTTGGAGGAAATTAGTTGACTTAAAAGGGGTATTAGGAAACAGTTCAAATCGATGCAAATATTGTTGGTTTCAGGGGTTATCTAACTATTGTGTGTATTCTGGGGGCATTTAAAACTCAAACTCTATACTTAAAATTAATTGTCTTTATTTTATGCAACTTATACCCCAACAAAGCTAAGTAGAAAAGTAAAGCCTGTTTGAAACTATTTTTGAAGCATAAAAGCCATAAAACCGTCTATCTATGGTAGTTCAATTTCTTTATAAATTTTTACAAGATACTGTAATTTCTAATCTAACAAAAATAATACCTGAATAAGTTATAGTTCATAGTTATTTTAAATTCATTAGTGAGTTGAAGATTTTCTAGAAACTGAAATGAATTAATTCCATAAAGTGACTAGCATTTCTTAGGAAATAAAAGACACATATCTACGTTCATCCCTGGCAGAATTATGGGAGAAGAAAATCCTTCCAGTGTAGAGGTATGGCAAAACCAGCCATTTATACAGTTCCTTAGGGGTTCAAAGCTTTTTATCAAATTAATTGTATCTGATAATCTGACACAGAGCTTTCATTCTTCAATGTGTGGATTAATAAGAACCTCATCAATCTCACCAGGCCTACCTTTCATCTTTTTCTTTACCATTAAATGACTTTGCCATCTTAGGTCATGGATCTGAAATACCACTTGGCAATATACATTATTCTCAACCTGAAGCAGTGATTTTGGGTTCAGATTGAAACTCATTCTCTCCTGACAAATTAAAGTTCACCAGCAACAAATGTACTTGGTTTTAAGAAAGGAACAGGACAGGTAATAACACAGATTACATGTCTAGGCATAGCAGTGTTCTCATAATTCCCCGGTGTAACCACTGATGATTTACACTCAGAATGTACATAACCATATGTAAAGAATGTGGATGAGAAGAGGTCATCTGCTGAAGATTAATCCATTATCACAGCAGTCCTATATCTTTTATACATTTCTAGTAGTCCTCTCTTGGGCAGTTCTCATTCTCTAGTGTAGTTGCATCTCAACAATGATAGTTGCTTGTTACTCAACAAATAATGCTGATAACGAAATATGGATGTTTGGTCTGGTTCACAGTAATTTAGGCAGAATTCTCATTTATCTTGGAACCAACCTAGGGATAATCCTATAAATTCTATTAATTGATATTATAAAAACACTGCTAAGTAGCAAATTTTTAGAAATTCCTGGAGTTAGGGAAAAGACATTCTAAACATTTGTTAACCCTTTCTTTTCACATAGTAAATTCCCAAGTAATATATAATTATCTATTTGTCAAATAGTGAAAAACCCTTTTGGTACCTTTTGAAATTCAATAATTATGGTTTAGTCTCTATCACTTTTTCAATCCACATCACAGTAAAAATAATATTAAAACAAATTTTCAGCAAGTTCAATTTATTGCATAATTCAAGAAACACTCACTGTTTCAACTATTTAGGTGTACTCGTTAAAAGAATGAAACTTTCATATTTCTAATACAAATATTCTCTCTACTTGCATAGGCTTTATAATTTTAAATATAATTGACATCTACTTCCATAACAACCTTAAGATAAAGACAATTTACATCACAACTAATGAGATTCTGATTGTGATACATATTCCTATTAGAAAACTAAGTTTTTTTTCAGAATGTGGTTGGTGCAGCTACATTTTTATCAGAATCTGGTAGAGTCTGTCTTATATTATTCATTGGTAATATATGTCTCAACAATTATAAATATATATGTTTCCACATCTCACACTTATACAAAGTATAGCAATATAAACTGGAATATATTTGAAAAAAGTTTAACATTTAAATGTAATATTCTAATGTTTCAGTGCCAACTGTGTGGTTTCCCTCTACTTAAAATTTAAAGTAAAAATGATATGGAGTATATTAAATGTGATCATTTACTATTCCACGAATGAACTGTGTATTGTCTTTATACAGTGAATTGATTAATCTGATGTTATCCTTAGCATATCTAAGGAAGATGAAATATAGACTTCAGATACCATTAATGGTAATTGGAATAAGAGAAACAGAAACCAATGTTCTAAGTAGTTCAAAAGGTAATATTTGTTTCTCCACCAAAATAGCTATAAACTAGTAATATACATATAAACATATCTTGATAAGCAAATACAACAGGTATCATTAAAACATCATTTGCCTATTAATATTGACACTTTAGGTATATGTGTTTGTGTTTGAGTGTATATACCTCTGTGTGTGATGTTTAAATAAGCTATACTGCAATGAGTTGGCATTAACAGAATCAAATTTCAATTCATATCAATCAAAATTGAATGTGATGTGGCAGCTAAAATGTGAATATAAATAAACTAGGAGAAGCTGTGTTGTTCCCCAGATGTTGAGTCTGATCCAAGTGCTAAATGACCATGTGATTTTTACCAGATTATCAAGCCTCTTTGAATTTCCAGATCTGTCTCTTCAACTAGGAGCAAAGGTTTTTGAATTTAATTTTCATTGAGTTCCTGTTTAAATCTAAAGATTTAAAATTTGTGTGGTTCCTTTTGTACTGCCCAAATTGAAATCTTATAAATCTCAACATTCAGCATTAGATTGTTTTATTTAAATGCAGGTTTTAACCAGGCACATTGACTTAAAGTTATTTCAAAATTTTAGAATACACTTGTTTAACGACCCAAGGTGGTTGTTTATTCATTATTTCTCCATCATACTTAACTCCATTACAAGTGATATAATGATGTTACTAAATATTTGCTTATCTTTACAGAAAATCTAATGATTTACACAAATAACAAAGAAGTTCCCAGATGGTATTATACATGGATGTTCAAATGAAGAGACTAAAACTTTTATACTTTATGAATATTAGTGAGATAAATAAATAAAGATTAGGGCTTTTTTACATCAATACTTGGGTCAATTTGTAGGGAACAGATTTTTGCTTTTTTTTTTTTTTTGGACTAATCAAAACATTATACCTGTGTTATTTCATATTTAAGTATCTACCAAGATCTACTTTTGTAGGACTCAGTGGTCTTGAATAAGGATGATAAATACTATTGTATTCTGCTTTGTATTTTGCATTATACAAATCCACACACTTCGTTAGGCAAAACAGTAAAACACCTGTAAAGCCCACATAGTTCTAAAGCATTTGGGAAAACCACAAAACAATCTTTCTTAAGTTTTTGTAGTATTGGAAATAACTGTCAATTAAATACATTTTAAATATAAACATAAAATATACATGTATAAATGTAAACATATATATACAACTGTCCCAGATTATACAGCAATTGTATAATGTAGCATTTTCAGATATTTTGAGTTATACTTATAAGAATTTGAGCAAAATATTGAGCAAAGCCATAACTGTCTTGTATAGAATTCAACAGTAAAAAACTTACTGAGAAATAAAAGATTTATAAATTTGACCTGGGCATATATATGTATGTAAAAATAAATTGAAAATTAATCTTTCTAAGGCCCCAAGAACTCCAGAGATATGATAGGAAATTTGTACCTTTAAGTGGCCAAACTTCATCGTACTATGATATCTAGTTCTTAGTCCTTCAGATACTTTCCATGATTAAGCCACCACTTGCAGACTTAGATCCATTCCAGCCTATGATATTTTTTTTTTTTTTTTTTTTTTGGTCAGAGTAAATTTCTTTCAATAGTTCTATAGCTTCCTATTAAATTCACAAAACTAATGGACATTTTTCATTATTAAATGATATGGTGATCCCATGGCCACCTGTCTGCATTTTGTCAAGTTTTAGTAACCAAACCACTTTCTTATTTTCTATTATCTTACCCTAATTGACAAATTGTTGCTCTCTTCATGCAATCTTCTTTTTAAAAATGAGTCATCACCTGATGTCCAGTCAGGCTGCTTTCTACCCTCACCAGACATGTATCACTACAATTCTCTCATGCTGAGAACCTACTGCTTTAGATATGTGACTATACCTGGCTTAAGAGTTCCAAAATCATCTGTTTGCCATAATTCCCTACTCTTCCCTAATAAGGAACGTTTTACTATTGGCTTTATCTGCATTGTGATCATTTAATCTCCAGCTCTTCCTTAATTTTCCTATTCTCTACCCAACAAACTCTTTGTTCTAAATCTACTTAGATGGGAAGAAGAAAGGAGGAGACGTTTCTACTTTCCCTATGTTTAAGGTTGGTTTTTCCCACTTAAATCAGAAGAAACCATTTTTCCACTTATTGGTGAGTAAACACAAAGAGACAAAGCAAGAATAAGCTCTGACTCTTTAATTTCTACTCTTCCAGATGTAATGTGACCGTATTATAGATTTGAGACAGATCTAATTAATTCCTGCTATCCTCTTTTCACTCACAAAAACGTCCCTATTTGAGAAATAAAATATATGGTAACCTTAGCTAGAGGTGTGGAAGTCAGTTAATTCAAATGAAAAATAATTTCTGAGGCTATGACTAGAAAGGAACCAGATTAAAATGAAGGTAAACATCATAAAATAAGAAGTGTGATTGAAAATGGCTAACCATAGAGAGAAAATTCCTAGGATCCACGTAATTTCATTGAAATGAAATGAAACAAGTAAAGGTAAAAAAAACTCACATTATGGTAATAAAATGAAATAATATAGCTATTAAAGGAAATAAAGACTAGGAGGAGGAGGATAAAAGAGGAATATGATCCAGGATATTAGGAGAATAGAGATTCAACTAATGAGGAAAAGAAGATAAAAATAAAGAGATTGTTTGCAGAAAAGGATGGATTGTCTTTTAGAAATTGTAGAAATTATTCAAAATGCAACTAAAAGGGCAGAAAAGTGAAAACCAGAAAAGACATTGAAAAACTTGAAGGGATTTTATTAGCAAAGGAAATTTTAGTGGGAAGAAGAATATATTTAAGATAACTCTACAAAAATAAGACGACAGTCAATCTGAGCTTTTAATTTTTATATTGTTATTCTGCTTCATTTCAATTTAAATATACTTAATTTTTTATACTCAATAAAATGCACTTAAATTTTATTTTTAATAGTAATTTTCATGTATAAAGATGATTTTTAAATGTTTATAAGAAATATGACCAAAGGCAAGAAATCTTTAAAAAAATATGCAGTATCACCCTAAAGAGTTACGTTCAATTGTCAGTGTTTCCGAAGACAAGAAACAACCTCTGCAACAAAACAAAGCAAAAGAAAACAACATTTAATAATTAGGTCAGTGACTTCCAGGAAAATCTACATGTTATTTGGGACAAAAACATATATTAATAGAGTACTATGAAGTATTACTAAAAAGGGAAGATGAAAAAGATTAAGATTATTGAAAAATATTTTCATAGAGGTAAAAGCATGGGTGGGGGGAACTTCTGACAATTAAAATTTTTACTTTGATAGACTTAATGAAAAATGTCATTAGAAGGGAATAAAGTAATTACGGGAAAAATAATAAAGAAGAATAATGTAACATGACCTTTCTATAGCTTCATAAGAAATTTGTTTTTAAACTTTTAGAATAAAAATATACTTCTATATATGTATACACACAAAAAAAGATGAAACAATTTATTCTGTGAAAACTCACTAAAAATTATCTGATGTCATGTCTGATCATATCAAATTTATCACATCATCATCTGAAAATATCTTATAAGAAATAAACTGTAAATCATGGTTTTACTGAACTTGAGCTCAGAGGTATCTCTCATGGTGTCTTATGGTAATTACTGAATTTATAAAGATACTAAAAAAGATTGTGTCATTTATTTTCTGATGAAATTTATAGAAAATCAATCCAATTGATAGTTTATAATTATGCAGAATGCTAAGGCTAAATGGCTATCTAGAAAAACAGCTGTTTCTTCATAAGATATCCAAGTGTTTTTTTTTTTTTCCCCCTAGACTGTCAGGCCTAGGAGTAAATACTAAATCTGTTAGCTGTCTCCACTCATAAACCAAACGAAACCAATACAAACATATTAGATGAGGAAAAGAAATGTAGTAAAAATACTGGCTGGGTCTTATGGTTGGGATGAGTGATTTTATAAGATAATATAGGGATAATTTTATTCTAGGATTTTATTTTTGGCCTAATATATGAATGCTTAAAAAAGACTTTTCTATGCAAATTAGAAATTTATACTTGAGATTAAAAGTCTAGAAGGGGGAGGACCTTAAAGCTAAGTCAGCAGTAAGACAATGAATAATTCAGAAGAGAACACTACTCTTATACTGAGTGCCCAAGATACCAATTTCCATGAAGTCTTGATTTATATATGTACACATGTTATGCACATAAATGTGTGTGTTTTCTAACAGTTATTTTAAGCTTTTGAGATAATTTTAGACTTACAGAAGAGTTGTAAAAATAGTAGAGTTCTTGTATATTCTGCACCCACCTTGCCCTTATGTTAACATCTTACATAACAATAGAACATTTGTCAAAATTAAGAAATTAACCTTGATATAATACTAAGTAAAGTAGGAAGTTTAAAAAGTAGAGATTTTAGTCTTTTCACTAACATCCTTTTACTGTTCCAAGACCCAGCCTTGCATTTAGCTGTCATGTCTATGTTGTGTCTTCCAGTCTGTGACAGTGAATCATAACAGGGGACACCTGATATTGTAATGTATTTCCGGTGTTGTTAACCTTGATCACTGTGCTAAGGTGGTGTCTGCTAGGATTCGCTACTGCAAACTTACTGTGTTTTCCTTGTAATTATTGAATATTTGCTGGAGATACCCTGAGACTATGCAAATGTCCCATTTCTGCTTGAACTTTTACTTATTTTACTATCCATTGGCAGATCTTGCTTGTGACAGTTTACTCCTATGGTGTTTCTAATGATAATTTTCTATATCTCTCAATCCTTCTATATTTATTATTGGAATTCTTCTGTAAAGAAGAGTTGTCACTTCTGGATTTATGTTTTTAACTATAATAAGATATTCAGGATAAGTATAGATTTAGAACTTAAAGATGTTAAATCATGTTAAAATTATTCCAAATACCAATATCAAAGAAAACTAAGTTGGCAATCTATCCCAGAAAATATGTGAACTTAAGAAGGAAAAATAGTATTTATGACTTGCAAAATTGGTTCAGCTTTTGACTTAACATTGACTTTGGATTGAATTCAAAGTTTTCTTGAAATTTCACATCTGGACATTTTAAAGTGTCTACATTTATATTTCTTTGGGGATCATTTTGTCAAAGTCTTGAATAAAGTTACCCAGTCCTGGCATGATAAATAAAAATATATATAAACATAATTTAATAAAAAAGAATGAGACATGACTATGTGTAATTATAGTGGCCCGTTGAACATTTAAAGTTTAAAATGATTATCAAGAGAGGGCTAATTCAGGAGTCAACAAGGATTGGTCTGATATAGAAGTGCAAAAAGGAATAAGCTTCATAAAGACAATGTTCTATAAATGGATGTGCTGTAATGGATGCTATTTATCTAGTATACTAGCATACCTTTGTACTACTTGGCCGTCTCTATTATTGATTCTGAAGCATCATTATTGTTACTAGAATATGAACCCCTCCAGGAAAATGTATATAAGTGGCCATAGGATTAGAAATGAAATCTTATCCAAAATAACTAAAATTCAGTGCAGAAAAATAGATATTTGTTAGCATGTAACTTCTGTTTTCTCATGGATTTATCAGTCATCAGCTTGATGCTTTATACTTAGAAACAATTACTTAATAAAAAGCCTGTCAAAAAGGGAGTCACTCCTGCTTTTTGTTTGGTATGAATGTTCCATGTGGCTACTTCTGTATGTTCACTTCACATCTTTTATTTTGTATTTAAAAATATTC
Organism: Mandrillus leucophaeus; assembly: GCF_000951045.1. NCBI lineage: Eukaryota > Metazoa > Chordata > Mammalia > Primates > Cercopithecidae > Mandrillus > Mandrillus leucophaeus. Next base: position 992,195 of record NW_012109552.1, read on the forward strand.
TGTTTGAGGATTTAGAAGCAGATTTTAGAAGTAATGAGAAATGAGAAAACCAAGCGAAGCCTCCTCTTATCTCTGTCCCCTTACACTCTGTCCAGTCCCACCCATGGCACGCATCCTAATTTATGCCAACGAAAAAGTGTTAGTTTTAAGTACAAGCTTCTGAAACAACTGAGGTCCTCAGTTTACCTTGGTGAAAATAATTCTACATGCTCAGGAGATAAAGAGATGTTATATGCTCTCTAAAACATTTTTAGTAGTAAGATGTAGAATGAGAGAAGTGAAATAATTCCATTAGAAAATCCTCTTTTTAAGTTATAATTTTTAAGACAGTGTCTGCATTAATAGTATCCTGGCATTTCCTGTTGCCTATTTCCTCAGCCAAAAAATTAAGGTTGAGAGGTTAAAAAAAGACATGGTTAAAAGTATAAACATACACAGAACAGATTTATGTATTTATAGGTTATCACGAATTTTATAAAGAAAAATAAGGTAAAGCTGAAAAATATGCTTACCATTTGAGGAGAAGATATTGCTGCACCATGTAGGTACTGTGTGGCCACTGAAGAAACATTTTCTGGTGTATATTATACATCCCAAGAAACAGTTTATTTTTCCTATAGTAAACAAAATATCTGCATTTATAAGCAGAAGGACATGATATTTATACCTTGCACATAATAATAGAGAAGTTTCCACAAAAAATAGGATAAATGTTTGTTTGGTTTTTTATGTTTACTACGTAAACTTTCTTTTAACAAATCTTTGTCTTTATCTCATCAAGATCAGAAATCTCTCTAAATGTGATCTGTAGATTTTACATATGTATATAAATTGTCCTTTACACTTTGAACTAATGTGATCAATAAAAAATGTAAAAAATTAGAAGTTTGAAATAACCATAAACATATTAAAGATACTGAAAAATTGATTCAGTGTTAAGAGTTAAGAGCATAAAGTTTAAAATTTAATTGTTGAATGAATTTACAGAATTGGTTTTTCAAATTGCAGGCTTTCTTAAGACAGGATTATTATCAAAATACTAGAAATTATCAAAAACCAACAGCAAGAGTAAATTAAATAGTAAGTCCTTCTCGCTTAGAGTTAATTATCTTACAGGTGTCTTTCATATGATCTACATGTCTGACTTTGCCTTATTTACTTGTAAGCTCTTTATATACTGATAGGCCTCTCTGTCTTAGAAAGCTCGATAAACGCAGAGACTTTATCTATCCTATAACTTACTTTACTTCCAACATCCAGAAAAGCATCAGTGTTATTTCCTCCACAGTCTATGGTCTGAACAACTACACAAAAGTATACAAACCCTTAAATGGCTTGTTATCTCATTTAGGATATAAACTCTAACCCTCAGCACCACCTCCATGGCCTCAACTGTTTTGGCTTCTGCCTTTCTTTTAATCTTACACTTTCCAGTTCCCCACAGGCACACTAAGCCATGACACACCAGCAATGTACTCAAAGCACAAACCCAGTGAGTATAACATTCTTAAGTTCTTGCTGTTTGCACTCTTCCTGGAGTGCTGTACTGCCAGACATCCCCATGATTAGACCTTCTCTTTGACTCAGGCCTCCACACCAACACCATCTTATCAGAGAGGCATTACCTACCACCTCATGTAGAAGCACAGTTCCCCCTGTTCATTGTGCAAGGTTTCCTCACCTTGTCTTACTGTACTTCTTGATGGTTATGTCCAACAGACATTTACATATTTAGTTAATTGTCCTTTAATTTTTGGACCCTATCTTCTGTTTGAGATTTTATTCATTTCTAACTCTGTAGGTCATGAAAGAGCATATCATAGGCATTCAAATAAATGTTTGTTAAAAGAAGAAATAAATGACTGGATAATTATCAGAAGAGTTCCTTAAAGAAACACACTGGTAGTCCCCAGAATTCTCCAGGTGTCTTCTCAAGAGAATATTCTGTATCTTTTGCTTGGCTAACTACTGCTTCAGACTACAAGACTGGTATTCTACTGGACAGAACCTAATCTATGGACAGAATTTATTCTGCTTCTCAGTACAGTTGGCTACTACTAACGCATTAATATCAGAAAGCGGACTCCCATCCAAAAGTGAGGCAATAACAAATGCTGGCAAGGATATGGGGGAAGGGAACCCTCATACGCTGCCGGTAGGAATGTAAATTAGTGCAACCACTATGGTGAACAGTTTGGAGGTTCCTAAAAAAACTTTAAAAAAAGACCTATAATATGATGCAGCAATCACATTGCTGGGTATATATCCCCCAAAGAAAGGAAATCAGTAGATTGAAGAGGTACCTGCACTCTTATGTTTGTTGCAGCACTGTTCACAATAACTAAGATTTGAAAGCAACCTCAGTGTCCATTAACAGGTGAATGGATAAAGAAAATGTGGCATTTATACACAATGGATTACTATTCAGCCAAAAGGAAAAAAAAAAAAAAGAATGAGATTCTGTCATTTGCAAAAATATGGATGGAACTGAAGGTCATTATTTAAGTGGAATAAGCCAGGCATGAAATGACAACCATTGAATGTTCTTAATTATTTGTGGGATCTAAAAATCAAAATAATTGAACTAATGGAGACAGAGAATAGAAGGATGGTTACCAGAGGCTGGGAAGGGTAGTGGGGCCTGGGACGGGAGGTGGGATGATTAATTAGTACAAAAAATAGTTACAAAGAATGAATAAGACCTAGTATTTGATAGCATAATAGGGGGATTATAGTCAATACTAATTTAATTGTACATTTAAAACTAAGATAGTATAACTGGATTGTTTCTAAGAAAAAGAATAAATGCTTGAGGGGATGGGTACCTGATTGTCAATAATGTGATTATGCATTGTGGGTACCAAAATATCTCATGTACCTCATAAATATATATGCCTGTTATGTACCCACTAAAATTTTTAAAAAATGAAAAAAAAAAAGAAAGAGGACTTCCATTGCTACTTCAATCACTCCTACCTCTTTTTTTAAGCTTGACAATAGAACAGAGATTAGATTTTGGCATTTGATATTAGTTTACTGATGGTTGAATAATAATCAACAGGACATAAAATATGCAGAAAACTACTGAATTTGACTATAGTTAGAATATGAATTAGTTGAATATGGTTGTCTGTTTGTTTGTTTTGAGATGGAATCTCGCTCTGTCACCCATGCTGCAGTGCAGTGGTGCAATCTAGTCTCAGTGCAACCCTCTGCCTCCTGGGTTCAAGTGATACTGGCACTTGATACTCCCAAGTAGCTGGGATAATATTGTTTTTATTATTATACATTCTTTTACTATTATCCTTGAGGCTATCTGTTATATTTACTGTTTACTAGCATCTATACATTAATAATTGTACCACTTCATGAACAATGCTAGAATCTTACAATATTTTGGCTCACTTACCACCCTATTGACTTTTGTACTATTTTTGTCAAGTATTTAAATGTTACATATATTTTCTACCCCACAAAGACTTGTGATTTGCACTTTAAACAGGAATTTATTTACATTTACATTAATACATTCTCTGTTGTGCTTTTCTTTCTTGCAACTGGGATTATTTTCCTTTAGCTAGATAAAGTTCATTTAATATTGTTATTATTACTGATTTATTGGCAATTTTATATCTCTCTTTCTGAAAACCACTGTATATTGCTTCTTTCAGTTAACAATTTTTTAGTGGGATAAGATTATAGGTAGGTCATTAGTTTTCTTTGAGCAGTTTAAAAGTTATCTTTTGATTTCCCCAATTTCTATTAAAAAGTCAGCTTTTGCTCTTATTTTTTCTCTTCTAGAAAAAATTTCCTTGCCACTCGAGCTATTTTTAATATTTTTGTCATTGGATTTTAGCAGTTTTACCATGTGATGTTTTAAATGCTTATTTCTCTGAATTTGCACTGCTTGACATACGTAATGTTTCACAATTATTTTGCTTGAAGTCTGTTTCCAAGTCCCTTTGGAATATGCAGGCCAATATTTCTACAAAATTACTGCATTCTCCTTTCATTTTTATTCTGAAACTCAAATTTGCATGTATATTAGATCATTTCACCTTATTTAACGTGTCTCTTTCTATGTTGTTCATCTTTCTATAATTTCTTTCTGTACTTTAATCTGTATATTTTTTCTGACCTCTTCCAGTTCACTAATGTTCTCTTTTTCTGTGTTTAATCTATTGTCAAACCTATTTCTCCAATTCTAAGTTTATGTATGATGTATTTCAGTTTAAGAATACCCACTTGATTCATTTTTACCAATTCTAGTTTTTTGGTTAACATTCTTTCTTGAATACATCAAACTTGGTTATTATAGACCATTGGAGTCTAATAACTTCAGTATCTAAATCTCCTGTGGTTTAACTTTTTTTAACCTATTCCTTGTATTTTAATCATTCATCCCTGTTTTCTATGTGTGGTAGTGCACATATTTTATTTGAATTTCAAATATTCTGTGTGAGAAAATGTTAAGATGCTAAATGACAGTATATTCCTCCACAAAGAATTTACCTTTCTGATGAAGCTGTGCTACTGGCAGGTCATCTTAATCTAATGAAGACTTAGTTTAAGATTTTGTGAGGAATGCTCTTTCTCTGGTTTGCTCTTTCTCTTCTTTTATCAACTTTTATTTTAGAATTAGAGTGTACATGTGCAGGTTTACTGCAAAGGTATATTTGGTAATGCTGAGATTTGGAGTACAGGTGAGTTCATCATTCAGATAGTGAGTATAGTACCCATAGGTAGTTTTTCAGCTCTTGCATCTCCTCTATCTCTTTCCCCTCTACTGATCATTAATGTCTATTGTTCCTATCTTTATGTCCACGTGTGTCCAATGTTTAGTTCCCAATTATAAACAAGAACATGTGGTATTTGGTTAGTTTACTTAGAGTCATGGCTACCGGATCCATCCATGTTGCTGCATGGATATGATTTTGGTCTGTTTCATGGCTGCATAGTATTTCATGGTGTATATGTACTACATTTTCTTTATCAAATCCATCACAGAGGGGCACCTGGATTGATTCCATGTGTTTGCTATTTTGAGCAGTGCTGTGATGAAAATATTGGTGCATGTATCTTTTTGGTAGAACAGTTTATTTTCCTTTAGGCATATACTCAGTAATGGGATTGCTGGGTCAAATGGTAGTTCAACTCTTAGTTCTTTGACAAATATCCTAACTTTTCCATAGGGACTCGACTAATTTATGTTACCACTAACAATGTATAAGCTAAGTCCTCAAAAGAAATTGCAACAAAAACAAAAACTGACAAGTGGGGCCTAATTAAGCTAACACATTTCTGTACAGCAAGAAACTATCAACAGAGTAAACAGACAACCTCCAGAATGGGAGAAAACATTTGCAAACTATGAATTGGACAAAGGTCTAATATCCAGAATCTATAAAAAATTTAAACAAATCAACATGCAAAAATCAAATAACTCCATCAAAAAATGGGCAAAGGATATGCTTTTACTCTCAACTTAAAGATTGGAATGCTTCCCAAGACTTTTTACTTCTTCAGGCTCTGAACTTTCATCACTAGCTCTTTAGCATTAGTAGATATAGGAATTTCTGTTCAGACCCTTGGCACGTTGCCAGCTCCTTTCTTATTTTTGTCTCAGGTCACAAAAACTGCGAGTTGGCAATCACATTGAGAAAATGTTTCATGCAAAATATTGGGTTAAGACTCTATCTTATCTTGTATGTTGGCCACTTGAGTCCCAGCTGCTTTGGTACACAAAACTCTAAACCCTATCTCTCCAACCCAGCAAACTCTAAGTCATCTCTTTTTAATTGACCTCTATTTCCAGCACAGTGAATTGGAAATTGTCAGAAAAAAACATGAGTTCACTTTAATGTTTATTTTCACTTTTGGAATTTAATCTCCCTTATTTCATCTTCTACTATGTTTAGTCTATTATTAAACCTATCTCTAAAATTCTAAATGTACATATTATATATTTCTGTTTGAGATTATCCGTGTGATTCACTTTCACGAGTTCCAGTTTGCTAGCTGTCTTGGTCTTCTCTGACATGTTTAAATAGTTTTTTGTTGTTGTTGTTTGGGTAGTTGGTTTTGTATTTTATTGAGATTGTATTATTTTTCTCTCCATGAGAGTTTGTCAGATACAAGACATTCTGTTATTTCCAGAGGTAACTTGGCTTTAAATAGCATTTTATATCAGTCATTAAGTCTCCAGTCCACATTTTACTAGAGAAATAACAAACTGTGGTGTAATACAGTTCTACTAAAACAGACCTCTTGAACATTTAGTCTAAACATTTCCATTCCTTTAAACTTTGACTTGTATTTTTCCAAAAAACACATATTGATATAAATTTTTATATTTGTGTTGTTAAAGAATATAATATAGTGTTTTCTGCAGATATATAAAGTAAATAAATGTTACAGAAAGATAATGGTACATATGATTTTAGGCTACTAGTTTTTTTAACTTATGTCTATTAAGGTCTTAAATATTCTGGGGTTCTACCCTTATCCAAAGTACACAGGTACATATGTCTTTATCTGTACCTATAATAGATATTTTTTCTTCTCCTTTTATTAATGCAATTTCTTTATAGAATTTAGTCGAGGAGCTCTGAAATGTATAGACTCACTTCCACTCTATTTTTTCCTTACTTAAGAATGCCATCTCTTATTTTGGAACTAAGGTCAAGCTTGGGAATGTAATGCTAATCTTTCGCATGACTTTCTCTGCATGAGTACCAAGTTGCTAGGGAGGAAAAATATCAAAGCAACAAAGCAGATCAATGGTATTAGATATGAAAGGAAAATCCTCTTTCCAGACTCCCTAGAAAATCAGACACCATGTCAGGATTAACTTGATACCTGATAAAGGAGAAAGTTATTGAAGTGAATTTCTCACATAATAAGTTTTTATCATCTTCTGATTTCATTTTTTCTCCTAGAATAAAAGAATTGAATTTCAGCTAAATAATACTTCTTGACCTTCAGAGAAAATATGAGTCAAAGCATATAAATATTAGTTAAAATGGTGGAAGAAGTACTGATAATGATTAATATCTAGCTTTATAATCATGTTGCCTAAATTATAATCCTAAGTTTGCAACCTCTATCTTTAGTATTTTTTCAACCTTTCCTTCTAAGCCTAATATATTTCTCTGTAAAGTAGGCATAAAATAGCATCCACATACAAGGCTTTATATTATCATAGTAATATATACAAAGTCCTGAACAAAATATCTACCATGTAAGAAGCCCTCAATAATGTTCAATACCATTTTCATTACCTATCCCGTGCCTAGTATAATAAAAATAACCTAGTCTCAAAAAATTAAAGATGACTCTTGAGGATGCAGACTCTTCATTCTGTTTCCCAATTACAAATGTTTCATTAAATTTAATTTACATTTTCCCGCAATCTCTCTTTTTTTTTTTTTTTTTTAAAAAAAGCCAATAGAAGTAACATTTGATTTTGATTAAGGATGTAGTCTATTAAAACTCTGTTTGCTCCTTTCTGATGCATTGATCATAATTATCTTGTCATATGTCACTAAAGGCAGTGACAAGGTGGTAATGAAGCTTTGCAAGTTTAAAATAAAATCTTTCTTATTATTAAGCCTGTGAATTCTGGAGCTTTTAGTCAAGTATGAAAAATACTCTTAACAATAATTTAAACAGATAAAATCTAATGTTAAAAACTTGAAAATCACAGCACTTTGCTTTGGAAGACACGGTGCTATTCATATAGGTATTAATATTGCTTTCTCTTACCCAGTACAAGGCACAGCATATGGTACTCACTAAATGCTTAATTGTAGAAGTTAAATTAAAGCAGATTTCAGGCAGGTGAAGCTGAGACATGGGTGACAATACAAGAGATGCAAATCAGAGGTTCCAGATTTTGTGTCCATTTACACAAGCTGACATAGTTCTAAGCAGGTTTCAATAGCAGGGAGGTCAGTTAGAGTAAACAGCTATGTTGGTAGGAAAGTTCAGTAGGTAGCAAGAGTGGCACTCATTTTAAAAAATCAGATTATTTTCTCTCTGCCCTTATTTTCTATTTATTGATGGATATAGGAAATTCTAGATCCACAGTTATTGAATTTATACGAAAAAATACATGTCTGAAGATTAATGCCCATTTGAATTGAATTATAAACAAGAGGCCACTATTTTATTACCTCATATATTCAGGTTTGCCTACTAAGGGTTTTCAATTAATTTTCATGTAGAACTGGATATCAATTATTACTTGTATATGTATATATTTAATTCTGAGGTTTCTAATAATGATTTGTTCAATATTAATTTCATATGGAACAGAGAGAGTGGTAAATGGGATCATATATTAAAATTCAATTCAGAATACAGAGAAAAGTGATACATTTGCGGAAAATACATATCTGTGTCTAAATAAGTTATGGTGGAACAATAATGCAAGTTGGTTAATTAACAGCATTGACTAAAAACTAGGCTTCTCATGGAAAATAACTATTATATAGACTTTACATATTTATCTTACTCAGCTAAACTTTCCTATAATTCTTTCCAAAACCTTTATTTGATGACTAAACTGTGGTTACCACAGTGATTTAATTATAAATTCATCAGATAACTCTACATATAATTATTATATTATGGTATGAAAAATAATATGGCAAAATGAATTAATGTAGTTGATAACATGGACACTTCTAAATCCCTATGTGATTATTAGAATCACTAAAGGAAATTTTATGAGATGCAGATACCAGAGCCACACTCAAAATATGCAGAATTTATTATAATTTGTCTTGGGACAAGCATCAATATTTTATTTTAAAGCTCCCCAGTATGTCCCCTGGTAGAGACCTACTGATTTGATTGATAGAGCTAAGTAAATGCAACAAAAGTATAGAAAACAAATTTAACATTTGTTAAGTCAGGAAAGAAAAAAAAATTATTATAATAAACTCATGGATTTGTAGAGTTAAAAACTCCTTAAATGGAAGGAAAAAGTCTATTCTATCCAGCAGGGAAAGGCAATTATTCCTCGTTAAATATCTCAAAAACTCTCTATTGTTTATTTTTGTTTTCTTTTGATATGTCACTTAATAATGCATTTGGACATATGAAGAATTAGTTTTCTGCTGACAAGAGTAGGAATTATAGATTTAGGTTAGAAGAAAGAGTTCGGTCAACTGTGAGAAACAATATACAATATGTATATTTGAGAACTTTAAAATTATAATTGAGTGTATGTACAGGAGATTAAATAATATTTATATAATGATATATAATGATTTATTATTTATATAATCATTAAATGATATCTTTTCTGGTTCTTTGTAACTATATTAGTTAATAAAAATAGAACATAATAAAATGTCAACAAATATAATTTTTTCCAAGATTTTAAAAACAGATTGATACTAAATAAGCAGAATTCATTAAACTTTAAAATTGATTCATCATATTAGACATCCCTTTTACTCTTGCATTCTTGCACCCTTTTGCTGTTTTCTTAAACATAATTTTAAAAATAGCAGTATTTTAATTAATAAAAAAGAATAGAAAAGCAGCTATACAACATAAGAGAAAGGCTATTTTCCTTAAACTGACACAAATATAAAATATTTTAGTATAAGGCATGCTACGTGCTGCCTGATTTTTTCACGTTTCAAGTCCTTTGAGATAAATAAAATTATTTAAGTGAATGAAATAAATGATATAACAAATTCCTTTCCCTCCCTTCCTTCCTTCCTTCCTTCCTTCCTTCCTTCCTTCCTTCCTTCCTTCCTTCCCTCTCTTTCTTTTCTTTTTTTTTCCCCCCTGAATTGGAGTCTCGCTCTGTCACCAGGCTGGAGTGCAGTGGCGATCTCAGCTCACTACAGCCTCCGCCTCCTGGGTTCAAGTGATTCTCCTGCCTCAGCCTTCCGAGTAGCTGGGATCACAGGCACGTGTCACGATGCCCTGCTAATTTTTTGTATTTTTTTTTCTTTTTTTTTAGTAGAGACGGGGTTTCACCATGTTGGACAGGATGATCTTGATCTCTTGATCTCCCGATCTGTCCACCTCGGCCTCCCAAAGTGTTGGGATTACAGGCATGAGCCACCGATATAACAAATTTCAAATTCAAACTAAAATTTTAGAAAATGCCTTCTTACATTTGTGTTTTACCTTCATTTGAGTGAATTAAATAATTTTGAAATGTCAAAATATTTTAAAAATATTTATATTTAAAACATTGTTCTCAGTTTTCAGACAGTGTTGGGAAAAAGTAAGACTTTCAACAAATTTGAGACTTAAAAGAAGGCAGTGTTTTAAAGTCCACCGGTTGTGTCATTCAATTATTCTATAAAATTGAGATGATAATCAAGGCAACAATTTGAGATTAATGACTTCAAGTATCAGGTCTGTTTTAGAACTAGGAAGCATTTTAAACATTATTAAAAATGAGAAAGACACACAGGCATATGCCACATGTAATGTGCAAACTAAATATGTTGATCAAGAAGAATATAATGCATGTATTGTTCACCTATTAAGGATACAAAACTTTCAAAAATGTCATCTCTGAAATTTGTATAATTCTCATTTCAAATACAAGACAGCCTGAGTTTATATAGCTGATAATTAGTGAAGCTGATGAAGCTAAGACTGATATCTAAAAGCAACTAAAGAATCTGTTTATCTCACAGGGTCTGGATATTAGGATGTGGACATCTTTGGGAGGCTATTTTATAGCCTAACATAGCTTTGTTTGGGTAACAGAGACTTACTCAGGTTACCTCTCCTTGAAAATTGGGGAAAAACTTAAAGGGAGGTGTCAATTGATAAGATAAAAGGTCTAAGAAAAACAAGAATCTCAGTCACACAAAATACAGAATTATACTGATGAAAAAACAAAAATCATAGCACAGCTTCACTTCAAGATACTGGAACTGGACAATCTTTCCAAACCCAAGGCAGCTCTGAGGACCTCAGCATATGAAGTTGGTGGAACTCTACTTTAGACTCTGCAATAATGTCTCTTCCAAATTGTCTTTGTGTTTTTATGTATACTCCCTATTCACATACCAACTTATTTTTTACGCTAATCCTGCATCCATTTCATGGTTCATGATTATCCAAAACTTTGAATTTTTATTATTTTAACGGATGTGCCAATAATTATTATTTTTTTGCCAGTGACTCTCACCATTAGCCCTAAGCTTTTGCTCATGTTATGACCTACCCAATTCATTTCAGCTTTCTTGGAACATTTTTTCTTAGTGTCATTCATGAGAACTCTTTGTTGGAATTGCCGAGAATGACTATTAAAAATACAGCGTCCTGAATCTAGCCACCAGAATCAGAGGACAGCGGTGGGCCCGGGATCTGACTTTTAAATAAGCTTCCCAAATAATTCCTATACCCAGCAAAAATTGAGAAAACATATGCCTGAGATTCACCTGGCTATTCCTATTATACTTGTTTAAGCAAAATTTGTTTTTCACAAATTGGCCAAAAATTGAGAGTCTGCCAAGCTTCTTTATTTACTGTTCTTAAATCAGCAAGGGACTGAATCAATACGCTTTTCTAGCAAATATTTTAAAAGGAAATTTATTGGAAATTTTATTCAATCAGTTATTGTCTATTAATCTATCCATCTATATTTCTATATCCCACTATGTGTCACTCTGTGTTTCCAATTTTGGGAAAACTTCAAGGAAAAACATAATGTTGGGAAATGGTAAATAAAGTCTAATTGTAGGTAAGAGCTATGATATTACTAAGGATAAATGATCATGGCAGTAGAAATACCCTATACCAACTTCCTTTAATCGAGTGGTAAAGTTAATGAAAAATAGCACTTTTGAGTCCAGGTCATGGATTCCTAATTCTATCCAGCCAGCCTTCTCAGATTTAGTCTGAAAGAACACTAGTGTATGAGTAAATTCAGGGAGCTGTAATATTGAGGGACTTGGCCAATTTGGGCCTGGAACATGCCTTTCTACATGTTATATTAAGGAAGAGGTCATTGGCCTCAGCCAAGAGGCAATGACCATGCCCAGAGCAGGAGCCAAAGTCCTAGCCAAGTAGTGTAAGAACTATCAGAAATAGAGTTGTGCCATGGCAACGGTGGGGAAAGTAACAGTGCCCAACTTTGGGATGTATGGGTTTCAACTGTGACACAAGACTGTGGCTATGTTAGCATATATGATTTATGATAACATATAATATATATTATATCCATATATAAATATGTACATTTGTGTATAGATACATATTTTTCCAAATGAATATGAAACACACAATAAATAGTCATAGAGTAAATGAAGTAAAAGGTATTCACTCAACCTCATTTTACTGATTTTCTCCTGAAGTTTAAAAAAATTTCCAGCAAACTTTTTATTCTTAATTTTGTACATGACACCTGATGACATGTGTCCATCAAATCAGAGTGTACCTGATATATAAGCATTAATTTGATTTCCATGTTAAAGCTAAATTATACACTTAAAAAGAACAAAATAACTTTGAAAACCAACCCCATAACACAAACTCCACTAATTCAGATAATCCTCTTCATTACTAAAAGAATATACGTAGTAAGTCCAAAGCTTGTTTTACTTTCTACATTTCTAATATTTTGAGTGGGCACATGTGAGAAATGGAATGTAGTTTTTACTATTCATTACCTAGTCATTAATATTCATGAGTGAATTAGTAAAGAATTCAGATATAAAAATAATAAAAATTATTCTTTCTTAAAAATTGTCTTTTGCAGAAAAGAGTCCCATTAGTTTTGTTCCTCTAGTCAACAAATTAAATTATTTCACTTTAGTAGTAGTGAATATGCTGTTAATATTTGATGTTTGTTGGAAACTTGTAACTCAGTTTCATCTAAGGTATTATCATTTCAGAGAACTGAAAAAAACAGACGTCTTAGTCTGGTTTTTGTTGCTATAACAGACTACCACAGTCTGGGTAATTTTTAAAGAAAAGAAATGTATTTCTCAGAGTTCTGGAGGCTGGAAATCCAATATCCACTTGCTGGCATCTGGTGAGGGCCTTCTTGCTGCATTGTCCCATGGCAGAAGGTATAACATGAGGAGAGAATACCCAAGAGAGGGAAGAAGTGGCAAAACTCATCCTTTTATAAATGACCCAGTCTGGAGGTAACTAACCCACTACTAAAATTAAGGAATTAATTTATTTATTAGGCCAAGCCTTACAGCCTGCTTACATCTTAACAGTCCTATCTCTCAACACTGTTGCATTAGGGATTAAGTTTCCATCATATAAATGTTGGAGAACACATTCAAACCATAGCAATAATCTATATAGATTCTGGGGTTCAGGATTGTGATTATAATTTCTATCATGGTACTATGTCCAATAAATCCTTAAAAAACTTCATAATTTTGAAAAGTAGTTTGAATCTTAAACTAAAATTATTATATTTAAATTTGCATGTTTATTATATTAAAAATATTTTATGACTCCTCATTAACAACAAATCATAAATGATTATTTTCTTAATGACAGATGTTTTAGCTCTTCATGAGATTTTATGTCCAATTAAATATTACAGATCCGTACAAAATATAAAATGACAAAGTTAGTATTATAAAAAGTTTATGAGAAAAAAGTCTAATTATTAATACACATTCATGAACTACTCATCAAAAACAGCAAAGGAAAACAAAAACAATACTCTAGTGCTTACATGCTTATAAATGGGAAACATTAATCTATAAGTATTAAATGTCTTCCATGAAACATTTAAAATCATATAGCTATCTGAAATTCTAAACCACAAAAGTTCTGAAAACTGAAAGAGTTTTATAAATATGCAGCACTCACTTGGCATGCTTAGTACACTGAGGTAAGATATTTATATTGATATTTTAAATATTGATAAAACTCAATATCAATACATTTTAGAGTAACTTTTCATGTTTTGCTACAGGAATAGTAATGTGTTGATTATAGACTAATACTTCAGACTTTACAGGGTGTTGATGCAATATTTGGCATACACATACTTAAATATTTTAAAAAGCTGAGCAATTCTGAATTATGAATCACAACTGGCTGCAATAGTTTGTGGATTTGTAGTAGGAATTTTACAATTAAATAATCTGTAAAACATAACCACAACTGTAATAAACAATACATTTGTAATTGTTATTACAGTATTTTAAAATTCCATTAAAATAGTGAAAAAATACTCCTCAAACAAGTACTATTAAGTCCCAATAACAAGAGCACGACCCAGATAATTCAATAAACTCCTGGATTGTTTGCCAAAGATTTCCAATTCCAGCAGAAAATTCAATGTGTGTGGGTTTGTGTGTTTATTCACCTGGATTATTAAAATGGTGAGGCAGATGAAAATATACAAAGTATTGTGGATAAAACACAGTTTGGAGGAAGTAGATAAAGACAAACACAAAGTAAAATAACTTGCTTAACTATTCACATTATATTGGATAGAAAATTTGAGACAGAAAATGAATAATACAAAATGAAAGTGGCTTTGCATATGAACAGGAGAAAAAGAATGAAGAGCTTTGTATTCACAAAACCAACTCAATTATATAAGGAAAACTCAAAATAGGAAGAAAATTGTAACTGTGATAATCACTTCTATTTAATATATCAGAAGTAACTTAATATTAGGGAGAGTGGGCTTACAAGATGGAAAAGAGCATGCTTAAGAGTCTTATTGAGGGAAAGAACGGTGGCCATTTTTAAAAATCTTATAATATTCTATTTTAATATTTTGTTTGATTAGAATTTAATGTGTTGTTACAGGTAGAGTATCAATAGCATTATATTTTTATTCTTTTTTTTAATTATTATTTTAAGTTCTGGGATACGTGTGCTGAACCTGCAGGTTTGTTCCATAGGTATACATGTGCCGTGATGGTTTGCTTCACCAATTAACCCATAATCTAGGTTTTAAGCCCCTCATCCATTAGGTATTTGTCCTAATGCTCTCCCACCCCTTGCCCCACAACACCCGACAGGCCCCAGTGTGTGATGTTCCCCTCCCTGTGTCCACATTGTTCAACTCCCACTTTTTTTTTTATTATTAATTTTTTTTTTTTGAGACGGAGTCTTGCTTTGTCGCCCAGGCTGGAGTACAGTGGCCGGATCTCAGCTCACTGCAAGCTCCGCCTCCCGGGTTCACGCCATTCTCCTGCCTCAGCCTCCCGAGTAGCTGGGACTACAGGCGCCCGCCACCGCGCCGGGCTAGTTTTTTGAATTCTTAGTAGAGACGGGGTTTCACCGTGTTAGCCAGGATGGTCTCGATCTCCTGACCTTGAGATCCACCCATCTCGGCCTCCCAAAGTGCTGGGATTACAGGCTTGAGCCACCGCGCCCGGCCCAACTCCCACTTATGAGTGAAAACATGTTGTGTTTGGTTTTCTGTCTCAGTGTTAGTTTTCTAGAATGATGCTTCCATCTTCATCCACGTCCCTGCAAAGGACATGAACCCATTCTTCTTATGACTGCATAGTATTCCATGGTGTATATGTGCCACATTTTCTTTATCCAGTCTATAACTTACGGGCATTAGGATTGGTTCCAAGTCTTTGCTATTGTAAAAAGTGCTGCAATAAAGGTATGGGTGCCTGTGTCTTTATAATAGAGTGATTTATAATCCTTTGGGTATATACCCAGTAATGGGATTGCTAGGTCAAACGATATTTCTGGTTCTAGATCCTTGAGGAATCACCACACTGTCTTCCACAATGGTTGAACTAATTTACACTTTCCCCAATAGTTTAAAAGTGTTCCTATTTCTCTGCATTGTCACCATCATCTGTTGTTTCCAGACTTTTTAATGATTGCCATTCTAACTGACATGAGATGGTATCTCACTGTGGTTTTGATTTGCATTTCTCTAATAAGCAGTGATGATGAGTTTTTTTCATGTTTGCTGACCTCATGAATGTCTTCTTTTAAGAAATGTCTGTTGATATCCTTCACCCACTTTTTGATGGTGTTGTTTGTTTTCTTGCACATTTGTTTAAGTTCCTTGTAGATTCTGGATATTAGACCTTTGTCAAACAGATAGATTGCAAAAATTTTCTCCTATTCTTTAGGTTGCCTGTTCACTCTGATGATAGTTTCTTTTGCTGAGGAGAAGCTCTTTAATTTAATTAGATCCCATTTGTCAATACAGTAATACAAACTACCATCAGAGGATACTATAAACACCTCTGTGCAGTTAAACTAGAAAATCTAGAAGAAATCCATAAATTCTTGGACAAGTATACCCTTCCAAGAGTAACAGGAAGAAATCGAATCCCTGAATAGACCAATAACAAGTTCTAAAATTGAGGCAGTAGATAATAGCCTACCAACTAAAAAAAGACCAGAACCAGATGGATTCACAGCCGAATTCTGCTGTAGGTACAAAGAGGAGCTGGTACCATTACTTCTGAAACTATTCCAAACAATAGAAAAGAAGAACTCCTCCTAATTCATTTTATGAGGGCAGCATCATCCTGTTACCAAAACCTCACAGAGACACAACAAAAAAAGAAAATTTCAGGCCAATAGCCTTGATGAACATCGATGTGAAAATCCTCAATAAAATACTGGCAAACGAAATCCAGCAGCACATCAAAAAGCTTATCCACCACAATCAAGTTGGCTTCATCCCTGGGATGCAAGGCTGGTTCAACATATGCAAATCAATAAATGTAATGCATCACATAAACAGAACCAATGATAAAAACACATGATTATCTCAATAGATGCAGAAAAGACCTTCGATATAATTCAACACGCCATCATGCTAAAGACTCTCAATAAACTAGATACTGATAGAACGTATTTTTATTCTGTAAATGTTTCACTACCATTTAATTACAGGAGAATTAAGTATTTTGAAGAAATAGTCAATAAGTCATAATTTTATTTAGTTGTCAAATAGATTAGTTCTTTTCTCAGAAATTAATTACACAAATGGGA
Source organism: Mandrillus leucophaeus (assembly GCF_000951045.1). Taxonomy (NCBI): domain Eukaryota; kingdom Metazoa; phylum Chordata; class Mammalia; order Primates; family Cercopithecidae; genus Mandrillus; species Mandrillus leucophaeus. The sequence continues at coordinate 1,009,145 of NW_012109552.1, forward strand.
CCATATGAACACATTTTGCTAGGTGAATATAGGCCAATTTTATTATAGCAGAAATCATTTACAGTTGTCATAATATCCTAATTACTCAAAACTCTGATATTCTTTATTAAAAATGAATTCTCTTTGTCCATTCTGCTATTGATTTTTGAATAAACACATTACTCAAAAGGTATACAGGAGTTCATCAGATGATCACTTTTCTAGTAACATTAATGTAAATCCTAATACATTTTTAATCCTCCAGCAAATTTTTAACTCTTACCTAAAACTGAATAAGGTATAAAAACACCTTTACTTTACTCAGTCTTTTACGTAGTCAACTGTTACTGATCAATAAGGCAGTCAGTACCTTTGGTTTTATCTTATCATGAAATAGATTTATCACTTATATATTTTTATCCATGTTGATAAGAATATGCCCCAGGTAGGTAAGTAAAATAAAAGGAACATTTTATACTTGGGATATGATAGGAAAATTCACATTTAAAATACATAGCTTTAGTGTCTTGGAAATAGCCAATGAGGTACATGCTAGCTCCATTTTCTGACGGTGTCCCTGGACATTAGTCAGGGTCAAATCTTCTTTCAGATTAGAGCAAGTTCCCTATAATTTGACTTTCTATTTTCATATTAAAGGGAAATTTACCTTTTATGGTATCTGAAAAAAAAAATCCTTTAAACAGCTACACTTCTGACAAGTTGACTAAAGCAACAAGCAACACAAACTTGAAAAAAAACATCTTGGGTAAATTGCTACTTTAGGGTATTCTGATTACTCCAGTGAACTCTTTGGATAAGGACGCTACAAGACCCTCTAAACTAGATCTATTCCTCTCCAACTTTCATATGCATGCAAATCATCTGGGGATCTTGCCAAAGAGAAGGTGCTAATTTAGGTCTGGAGTGGGACCCAAGGGTCTGTAGTTCCAATAAATTCACAGGTGATCCCAATGCCAGCCACTGGTCTGGGGGCCATGTTGGCTCCCAAGGTTCTACAGCATTGCATCTCACACTTTGGTGTTGGCTTGTGGATGCTGATATTATTCCTCTGAAAATTCTGAGGAATAATTAGTTTGTGGCAAGATCTTGGCATTGAGATTTTTAAAGTTTCTTCAGGTAATCTAATGGACAACAAGAGGTTGAGAACCAGTACTCAAGAGTGAAGCAATAATTTAGAACATTTCACAACTTCTGAGAAGTTCTGGTTACCAAAATTGTAAAAGTTCTACTTCAGGGCTCTGGAGGTCTGGAACTTGTATACCTTTAATGATTGCCTTGCAAACAAGAATACTTCTAAAGCCTGAGCACAGTCTTGAAATAAAAGCATGCTTTGGGCAAATAATACTTTTAATTGAGACAAATTGACCCTTAGGATCAAGCTATTAATGCCCATTGTTTCTTCTCTATCATTAGCAGACATCAGTAGGTGGATCAGCATAAAAGTAGCAAATGAATACTTTGTGTGGTAATAACTGTACTAAATCTGAATATTTCTTGAAACCATTTGCACAACTTTAATGTACCTGTGATTTAGACATCTCCTTGGAGTGCAATTTTAAACTGTTGCTCCCTGGGTTTAGGAACCTGTATGTGGTTTATGACCCAGTTAGTTTAAATTGATTCTTTCCCTATGTACCCAATTAGCAATTATGGTTTTCAGAGCCCAAAGAGGGGAGGTGTGTGTTGATGGTAGAGAAATCAAAGTCATTAAATACAAAAACACAAACAAAAACAAAATGAAAACAAAACCAACTTAGCCACCTCAGGAAAATGTACTGTAAAGGTTGTTGGTTAAATTATTTGAACTACTATTTTGTTTTATATAGCAAGTTTATCTATTTTTAAACCTTCTATACATGACAGTGTCAATCGACAGTGGAATGCTTAAGTTTGTCTATAATACAACTTCCTTTCTCTTTCCCTTCACTTAGCCAAGTGTTAATTCTGACATTCTCTTTCTTCAGAAGACTGGGACTTTCTCATGCTTCTCATGCTCTAAGCCCTATTTTCAGGTAAAGTATAAAATTACTATTAATACATGTAAAGTATGCAACCTGGGACTGTTACAACTTCTTGTATTACTTGAATCCAATAATTTTAAAATTTGAGCCAAACAAATTAATTTCAATGAGTATAAAATGAGGCATCATTAATAGCCATGGAAACCATCTGGCATAAAGTGAACTTTCAACATTATTGATCTCAGACTTAATCCATGCACTTAGCAGAAGCTTGTCTGTGGTCCATAACATACGGTGTTATTTGGAGGGAAACCCTGCATATTACAATTCAGACTGAACTCTCCATTTTTCAGCCCTAGCATTGCTCCCCTACTCCCAATATAAAAACATAACCGAGCTGTCTCAAGGTAGCTGGGGCAGATTCAAAACAAACAAACAAACTGAACACTAAGGGAGATGAGGCAATGGGATGTATTGGTTTGCTAGGGCTGCCGTAACACAATACCACAAATTGGTGGCTTTAACAACAGAAATGTATTGTCTCACGGTTCTGAAAGCTAGAAATCTGAGAAAAAACTTCTATCTGAAGTTGACAGGGTGTTGACAGGGTTGGCTTCTTCTGAGGAAGGAACCTGTTGGCCTCTCTCCCGGCTTTTGGTGGCTTGCTGATAACTTTGATGTTCCCTGGCTTGTAGTTGCATCACCCTGGTCTCTGCTTGATGTTCACATGCAGCTCTCCCTGTATTTGTGTCTGTCTCCAAATTTCTTTTTTGTAACACCAGTCATTTGGGATTAGGACCTGCCCTAATGACCTCATTTTAACTTGAAGACATTTGTAAAGACTTTGTTTCCAAATAAGGTCACAACCTGAAGTACAATTTGTAAAGATTAGGGCTTCAACATATATATTTTGGAGGGGCACAATTCAACCTGTAACATAGGCAAACTTTTTGGGGTCAGGTGATGGGGGAACATTCAATTATGAGAGCAAAAGAAGACTAAGAATCCAGTTTTTATGATGATAACTATATATACCTGAACTTCCACTGGCATCTTGATCAAAAAGAGGTTTACTACTAACTAGCATTCATAAACTACTTTGTGCATGGAATGCCTTCTTCTAAGTGTTCTACTTCAGCAGCCCCCAAACATTTTGGCACCAGGGACTGGTTTTGTGGAAGATAATTTTTCCACAGATGGGGTGGGGGCAGGAATGGAAACCCAAAACCATTAGTTATATCCTCATAAGGAGCACACAACCTAGATTCCTCACGTGCACAGTTCAAAGTAGGGTTTGTGCTCTCATAAGAATATATTGGTGCCACTGATCTGACAGGAGATGGAATTCAGGCAGTAATGATCCTGGCCCACTGCTCACCTCCTGCTGTGTGGCCTGATTCCTCACAGATCAGGGAACACTGCAGGTCCGTCGCCCAGGAGTGGTTGGGGATCCCTGCTCTACTTCCTCTGCTTAACACAGTCATAATAGGAGCTCATTGTAAAGAGGGGGAAACTGAGACACAGAGAAATTAAGTAATTTTCTCAGGGTCACAGAGTGGAGGAAGAGTCAAACCCAGAGTCTGATTCTAGAGGTTTCATTTTTAGCCACAGTAGGAGACTAGGTGAACTGTTTGCCTCCACAGAAAGGAGATGGATCTTGATTGAGCGGTGAGTGGTTTCAAAGGTTTCCTGCTAGACATCACTGCCTGTTACCTTGTTTATTTTCTACCGTTTAACAGAGACTAAATATTGAATATTAATGAAATCTTCTTTTCAGCTAAATGTATATGGTATAGATTTTGTCTGATTTATTTAGGACCCATTTAATAAAAGTGAAACTAAAGTGTGAATAACCTAAAGACCTCTGCAGAAACCACAAAGTAGAATGATGCTTAAAAAAGGTCGTGTTGCATTGAATTTTTAAAAATGCATGAAACTGAGAAAAGAGAAAACAAAGATATTTAACCTCTTTAGAGAGAATACAGGTAATTGTGAAATCAGTTAACAGGGAATTTAAACCACTTCCTTTGTAGTGAGAAAGGCAGATTCAAGGCAAGAACATAATACCCAGATGGGTCTTTGTTGTTTATGGGAAGAATTATTCTCCTTGATACGCTCGCAGTATTTTCTTCCTTAATGTCTATCGTTCAGTTAGAATCACTCATGCAGAGATCAGTTAAAGGGGTCACTGAACACATGGTAAAGAGAGATTTGAAGGCACTTCTTCAAAGGCAGGAAAGCTCATGACAGAATAACAGGAGAGTTCCTAATGAAAGGGAGATGGGAATTGTCTAATAATTGCATTTCCGCAGAGTTGGCAAATGTTCCACTAGATCCCTTTGGGAATCCAGGCCTGCAAAGAAGGGAGAACATGCATCTTAGCAGGTCACAAGCCTAGGAAGAGACATGAAAAGACAAAATAGCAAAACATAGCAAAATAATGCAAGTAAATCCACAGGGCAATAATAGCATTACTATTTGCCGTTCTTATCCCAAGTGGTTTGTCCTTCTCTTAAACAATATTCATGATAAACATTTACGTTAGCTCCTGTATGTTGTTGTTCTGTTTTTCACTTAATCAAGTCAAAGAATCTATAATAGAAGCTGGCTTTGTAACATTCACGGGCATGGGTGGGAAGAGGACAGAAGCATGGTTTAGAAGAGAAAAACATATTTTAATGGATGAAGTATGGGAGTCAGGGTAGGAAACAGTTTGCTCTTAAGTAAAGAAGCAGCTAACAAAATACATACAGGAAGGTAGAGGTGAGGCAGAGTTCAGGCAAATACATAAGAACCATGTGTTTGAAAATCCTGCAAGTACAGAAAACTGCCCTGCCAAGTATCCAGGCAAACAGAAACCTGAGAATCTGCTAGAAATAAAGGAGCGAGGCATAGCAGCAGGAGAAAACGAGAAGTTACCATTAACAGAGAAAGTCCTTAATAAGTGAGCAGAGGCCTGCTTTAGCCCAGAACTTACACTTGTTTCCTGTGGATCAGGAAGTAATCTACAAGAATAGCTGGCCTGAGGCTCGTAGGTGGAGAGAATTAAGAGCATTACATTAGTAAAACAATTTAGAGAAACAAAAAATACCTGTTTGCAGAACTTTTTTCTTTGAAATAAATAGAACACATTTACTCTCATATATTAGGCTCTCTTAACCTTTATCCACAAGTATGATTTGAAAAGGGGAGAAGACTATATAGTTTCAAAAGGCGATTTTAATGAAGAAGCCATGTGTAAATTAAACATCAGTTTCATGGCAAACATTCTCAAGAAACACACTGAAATATAAGTGAGATCTCGTCACTCCATTTTGGCTGTTTTCCCTGGTGGACTCCAGAAGGGGTTTATTACTTTGGGTTGTTCTTAACCTGAAACCATCCTGTGAGGCACAGTTCAGGGTTCCACTATAGTCACACTCATTTTCATATATATTATCTTCAGGTCCCAATATGTTGTTTCACAAAACTAGAAACTAATTCATTATAATCTGCTAACATAAGAGGGAGGGGGCAGAAACCTGATGGCAGCATAAAGGTAAATTGAGTGAAAGATGATGAAATGTTTAGAATATTACTGTATTTTAAAAGCTGGTACTTTACAGGTTAAGCAAAGGCACAATTGATATATTTAGTATTCTTTACAATTACATATTTTACTTTAGTAAAATTGATGTTATCAATACACTCTCCTAGATCCAGACTACTATATATTATAGTAGTGATGATTATAAAATATATACAAAATAGCTAGAATAATAAAACATCAACTAATGAAGGAAATAAAATAAACCATGTCACAATTATCATCATCTATACTGAAAGCTATGAGGTAGTGGAATATGTATAGAATGCAAAAGGCAAAATAATTATGGATGAAAAATATTACATGCAGCAAAGATAGCATTCTTCTGTCACAGCAAAAGAAAGATGGTTTTAAGATATTAAAGGATTTTGGATATCAAGCACTAACACATGCCATCTGAGTAATTTAGAAACTACCCAGAATGGGATCCTTGCAAAGCAGACTTTGAGATGTAGATTCACCTGTGAGAAAAGTGTTGGTGAATATTTTTAGAACCTGTGCGTTGTGAAGGAAGCAGGATTGGGCAAAGGAGGAGGCTGAATTGTAATGCTTTTGTAATATAGGCTTCCACTATTTGATTCATGTTTTTTTACATATTGGGGAATAGCACCATAAAAAGTTCTTTAAAATGTGTACTATTATGTCCTAGAGAATGATGTTTTATTTAATTGACTCCCTTCAAAATTAGGTTACATCACTTTATCAGACCACTTATGAGTGGTACCATATATATGATATAAAAGTGGATTCTGTGATCCTGGGGCCTCAGCTGCACCTCCTTTGTGGTAAAGTAGGTTCCATATCTTATTCAATTATATCTACATTCCTACATTAAACATTCTTAAGCCCTCCAAGGTGCTGGTGAAAATTAATACATTATTTAAAGATTTTTCACATTTTGTATCAATTCTCCTGCATCCAGTCACATATCTTTAGCCCAAGTTTGCTTAACCTTAATCTTCCAATCTTTCTCCTTTCAGGTCCCTAACCAAGCCTTTGGCCAAGAGTGTGTATATATTCTAACCACTTCTAGTTTCATACAAGATTGATCACCAAATAAAATGCCCAAATTCTATCCATTAGGAGAATTTTCCCTTACCATTCTCTTTCAAGCCCACCCTTGAGTGGGAATATTTGGCAGCTATATTCCTGTATAGCTAGCATATATTTTTGGCTTGCACCACTTACAGAGTCAAGTTATCCATGAACTAAGCTTTCAGTGTTCCTCTTCCATCATCTGGTCATACATGATCTCATGTATGGTCATAGCTATTACATGAGAGAGAGAGATTTTCGTGCAAGCTTGGTGGAGGACATGAGGTTCTGGGCTGAGAGTTTTTGGAACTCGCTTGCTCTCTCCAATCCTGCTTCTGTGAAATTAAAGATGTACCATCTATACCTGACAATGGATTATTACTATACTCCTTATATCATGGGTTTGACAGAAGCTGGCTAATGAGGGGAAGCTCTGTCCAACTCTACAAGTCTTTATTGTGATTCTACATATGACGTCTTTTCCCATAACTTATATTCCAATTTCGTAGGTTCCTTTATGTATACCACTGATGTCAGTATGGGCCAATTAGCAAAGCCACTTGCTCAGCAGTTTGGATTTGCAGCAGAGCCCTTTTCTATTCTGAGTCTTTCTCCTGTATTATTCAGCTCAGGCTTCCCTAACAAAATATTATAGACTGCGTGACTTAAACAGCCTCAGTTCTGGAGGGTGGGACATCCAGGATCAGAGTTCTAGCAAAGTATGTTTCCTTCTGAGAACTATTTTCTTGGCTTGTGCGTGACTGCTATCTCTTTGTATGCTCATAGGACCTCTTCTTTGTGCACCTGCAGATAGAAAGACAGAGAGAGAGAGAGAGAGAGAGAGAGAGAGAGGGAGAGAACAAGCTGTCTGGTATGTCTTCTTATAAGGACAATTCTGCTGAATCAAATTCTTACCCTTATTACTTCATTTAACCTAGATTGTTTCCTTAGAGGTCCCATCTTCATACACACACACAGTAAGGGTTAGGGCTTCAACATATACATTTTGGGAAGATATGATTTTCAGTAACAACTCATTTTCTGTCTTCTGATATAAGGCCCAGAGAAGTACTCACAATTAGAGAATATTCTGTCTCTAGAACCTGAAGAGGCCAACTTAGGTACTATTACTCCTTATTAGTAGTGGAAGGTTCAAAATACACCAGATGGTTCTTTACTTTGAAGGGTGTGCCCAAGTGTGTCCCAAACTACTAACTCCCTAAAATCTTTACTTATGTGGTAGAGGTTCCTAAATCATCGTAGGACTTAGCTCGAACTCTAGGTAGCACATGTGTCTTCCTAAGACCTCAACGTCTGGCTCATCCAATCTGGTTAACACAGTTTCAATGATACAGCATGCTAACATATTGAGAGATATCAAATAATCCAAATTGTTTGAGCTATATTATGATAGAGGAAAAAAGAATTAACATAAGAATGTGATGAAACCTAAAACTCTAAATATATGTGATTGTCCTTTTCATGTGAATGTTTACTGTTTCTTATCTTGTTTAAATGGAGACAGGATGAAGGCCATCACCCATGTATCCTGTGGTTAACAAGATTAGTCATTTTTATCTGAATCTAATGTTTTTATTAATTGTATATATTTGCTGGAGTTGGGACTCCACTTTGCTTTTTCCACTAGTCTTACAAGAACTCTTACTCTACATTCAAGGGTCCAAAGAAATGCTTAAGTCAACTTTCAGGTATGTCATATTTCAATGATTTATTCAGAGAATGGCTAAGTGGTCACTGGGTGGAAGTGAAGAGGTGGTGGGATTGCTGTAAGCTGGACCCAGATCAGTATTGCATTTATTGTCAGGTTCTCATATACTTTAATCCTAATGTGCAGGAGGATAGGGGGATGAGGGTGACAGTAAGTATAAGAAGACCTCAGTTCTCTGAATATCAATTTAAATTCAGACTGTGAGTCAAAAAGCCTTTGGAATGCTCAAGTTTTTGCTTTTCCCAGTGTACACTTACACTCTCTGTACCACAGAGATTAATAAGAATACTGATAGAATACAATGGTTCTAGTGGCAAAAGAGAGATGCAGCCAAGAAGGATCCCTCTCAATGTATAAAGAGATGAGAGATCTCATAAACAAGTGGTATATTCTTTCTTTCAAAGATGGAACTAATTGACAGAAAAAGAGCTCTGGTGTCCAGGAGGAAGTACTTTGCAGATTCCCCCTAAGCTGGCAGGTATCTTAGTTAGCTTGGTTTGCTATAATAAAGTATCAGAGACTTGGGTGACTTAGAAACAACAGAAACTTATATTTAATGGTCTGAAGTCTGATATCAGTGTGCCACATGGTTGGGTTCTTGTGAAGCCCACTTCCAGGTTTCACACTATTGACTTCTTATATACTCACATGGCAGAAGGGGAGCTAGCTGGACTTTTCTTATAAGAACACTGATTCCAACCATGAAGGCTCTATTCTCATGACATAATAATCTTCCTAGGGCTTACTCCTAAAGACCATTGCACAGGGATTAGGGCTTCAATGTATGAATTTAGGGCAGGGGGTACACAGACATTCAGTTAATTGCAGCCCAATGATTGGGTTATATTAAACGCATATAAAAAATAAAACAAGTACTATGCTGTTTTGGTTACCATAGCCTTGTAGTATAGTTTGAAGTCAGGTAGCGAGATGCCTCCAGTTTTGTTCTTTTTGCTTAGGATTGTCTTGGCTATGTGGGCTCTTTTTTGGTTCCAAATGAACTTTAAAGTAGTTGTTGTTGTTGTTGTTGTTGTTCTAATTCTGTGAAGAAAGTCAATGGTAGCTTGATGGGGATATCACTGAATGTATAAATTACTTTGAGCAGTATGGCCATTTTCAGGATATTGATTCTTCCTATCCATGAGCATGGAATGTTTTTCCATTTCTTTGTGTCCTCTCTTCCTTCCTTGAGCAATGGTTTGTAGTTCCCTTTGAAGAGGTCCTTCACGTCCCTTGTAAGTTGTATTCCTAGGTATTTTATTCTCTTTGTAGCAACAGTGAATGGGAGTTCACTCATGATTTGGCTCTCTGTTTGTCTGTTATTGGTGTATAGGAATGCTTGTGATTTTTGCACAATGATTTTGTATTCTGAGACTTTGCTGAAGTTGCTTATTAGGTTAAGATTTTGGGCTAGGACAATGGGGCTTTCTAAATATACAATCATATCATCTACAAACAGGGACAATTGGACTTCCTCTCTTCTTATTTGAATACGCTTTATTTCTTTCTCGTGCCAGATTGTCCTGGCCAGAACTTCCAATACTATGTTGAGAAGGAGTGGTGAGAGAGGGCATCCTTGTCTTGTGCTGGTTTTCAAAAGGAATGCTTCCAGTTTTTGCCCACTCAGTATGATATTGGCTGTGGGTTTGTCATAAATAGCTCTTACTATTTTGAGATATGTTCCATCAATACCTAGTTTATAGAGAGTTTTTAGCATGAAGGGATGTTGAATTTTATCAAAGGCCTTTTCTGCATCTATTGAGATAGTCATGTGGTTTTTGTCATTGGTTCTGTTTAAGTGACGAATTGCATTTATTCATTTCCATGTGTTGAACCAGCCTTGCATCCCAGGGATGAAGCCAACTTGATCGTGGTGGATAAGCTTTTTGATATGTTGCTGGATTCTGTTTGCCAGTTTTTTGTTGAGGATTTTAGCATAGATGTTCCTCAGGGATGTTGGCCTGAAATTTTCTTTTTGTTGGATCTCTGCGAGGTTTTGGTAACAGGATGATGCTGACCTCATAAAATGAGTTAGGAAGGAGTCCCTCTTTTTCTGTTGGTTGGAATAGTTTCAGAAAGAATGGTACCAGCTACTCTTTGTACCTCTGGTAGAATTTGGCTCTGAATCCTTCTGGTCCTGATACCAAAAAAGATATATAGACAAATGAAACAGAACAGAGGTCTCAGAAATAATGCCACACATCTATAACCATCTGTCCTTTGACAGACCTGACAAAAACAAGCAATGGGGAAAGGATTCACTATTTAACAAATGGTGTTGGAAAAACTGGCTAGCCATATGCAGAAAAACGAAACTGGACCCCTTCTTTATACCTTATACATAATTAACTCAAGATGGATTAAAGACTTAAATGTAAGACTTAAAACCATTAAGAGCCTAGAAGAAAACCTAGGCAATAACATTCAGGACATAGGCATGGACAAATACTTCATAACTGAAACACCAAAAGCAATGGCAACAAGACAAAATTGGCAAGTAGGATCTAATTAACTAAAGAGCTGCACAGCAAAAGAAACAGTCATCAGAGTGAACAGGCAACTTACAGAATGGGAGAAAATTTTTGCAATCTATCCATCTGAGAAAGGGCTAATATTCAGAATCTGCAAAGAAATTGAATAAATTTACAAGAAAAAAAATGCTATCAAAAAGTGGGCAAGGGATATCAACAGACACTTCTCAAAAGAAGACATTTATGTGGTCAACAAACGTATGAAAAAAAGCTCATCATCGCTCGTCATTAGAGAAATGCAAATCAAAACCACAATGAGACACCATCTCATGCCAGTTAGAATGGTGAATATTAAAAAGTCAGGAAACAACAGATGCTGGAGAGGATGTGGAGAAATAGGAACACTTTTACACGATTGGTGAAAGTCTAAATTAGTTCAACTATCGTGCGAGACAGTGTGGCGATTCCTCATGGATCTAGAACCAGAAATATCATTTGACTCAGCAATTCCATTACTGGGTTTATACCCAAAAGATTATAAATCATTCTACTAAAAAGACACATGCACACGTATTCTTCTTGCAGCACTATTCACAATAGGAAAGACTTGGAACTAAAGCAAATGTCCATCAATGACAGACTGAATAAAGAAAATGTGACACATATACACCATGGAATACTATGTAGCCATAAAAAATAGGTTCATGTCCTTTGCAGGGACATGGATGAAGCTGGAAACCATCATTCTCAGCAAACTAACACAGAAGCAGAAAACCAAACACCACATGTTCTCATTCATAAGTGAGAGCTGAACAATGAGAACACATGGGCACAGGGAAGGGAACATCAACACCAAGGCCTGTCGGGAGTTGGAGGGCTCTTGGGAGGGATAGCATTAGGAGAAATACCTAATGTAGATGACAGGTTGATGGGTTCAGTAAACCACCATGGCACGTGTATACCTATGTAACAAAACCTGCATGTTCTGCACATGTATCCCAGAACTTAAAGCATAATGAAAAAAAAATCCAAACCACAAAAGAAAAAAAAAATTGAAACAAAACATGTATAGCTAGCGTGGAATGAAAAAATGAAGAACAGCTGAGTTTCAAAACTGGAACTGGCACTGAGACTTGTTCAGGAAGGGAGCAAGTACTCAAAGTGTATCTCTCAGGGGCCATCTCATCATATGTATATCTCACTAGGAATCTTGTCTCCTCTCATTCCTTTTCTACTCACTTAAATAAAAATATCTTGTAGAGAAGATCTGGTTTTTTTGTTTTTGTTTTTTTTTTACAATTTTATTTTATTTTATTCTATTTATTTTTTAAATTATACTTTAAGTTCTGGGATACATGTGCAGAATGTGCAGGTTTATTACATAGGTATGCACATGCCATGGTGGTTTGCTGCACCCCTCAACCCGTCACCTACACTGGATATTTCTCCTAATGCTATCCCTCCCCTTGCCCCTCACACCCTGAAAAGCCCCAGTGTGTCATGTTTGCCTCCCTGTGTCCATGCGTTCTCATTGTTCAGCTCCCACATATGAATGAGAATATGTGGTGTTTGGTTTTCTGTTCCAGTGTTAGTTTTCAAGAATGATGGTTCCATCTTCATCCATGTCCCTGAAAAGGACATGAACTCATTCTTTTTTATGGCTGCATAGTATTCCCTGGTATATATGTGCCACATTTTCTTTATCCAGTCTATCATTAATGGGCATGAGGGCTGGTTCCAAGTCTTTGCTATTGTAAATAGTGCTGCAATAAAGATATGTGTGCATGTGTCTTCATAGTAGAATGATTTATAATCCTTTGTGTATATACCCAATCATTGGATTGCTGGGTCAAATGGTATGTCTGGTTCTAGATCCTTAAGGAATTGCCACAATGTCTTCCACAATGGTTGAACTAATTTACAGTCCCACCAACAGTGTAAGTGTTCCTATTTCTCCACATCCTCTCCAGCATCTGTTGTTTCCTGATATTTTAATGATCGCCATTCTAACTGGCATGAGATGGTATCTCATTGTGGTTTTGATTTGCATTTCTCTAATATCTGTGATGATGAGCTTTTTTTTCATGTTTGTTGACCGCATAAATGTCTTCTTTTGAGAAGTGTCTGTTGATATCCTTTGCCCACTTTTCGATGGTGTTTTTTGTTTTTTCTTGTAAATTTGTTTAAGTTCTTTGCAGACTATGGATATTTGTCAGATGGATAGATGGCAAAATTTTTATCCCATTCTGTATGTTGCCTGTTCACTCAGAATATAGTTTGTTTTGCTGTGCAGAAGCTCTTTAGTTTAATTAGATCCCATTTGTCAATTTTGTCTTCTGTTGCCATTGCTTTTGGTGTTTCAGTTATGAAGTCTTTGCCCATGCCTACGTCCTGAATGGTATTGCCTAGGTTTTCTTCTAGGGTTTTTATGGTTTTAGGTCTTACATTTAAGTCTTTCAAAAGATGCAGAAAAGGCCTTCGATAAAACTCAACACTGCTTCATGCCAAAAACTCTCAATAAAATAGGTATTGATGGAACGTATCTCAAAATAATAAGAACTATTTATGACAAGTCCACAGCCAATATCATACTGAATGGGCAAAAGCTGGAAGCATTCCCTTTGAAAGCTGGCACAGGATAAGGATGCCCTCTCTCACCACTCCTATTTAACATAGTATTGGAAATTATGGCCAGGGTGATCAAGCAAGAGAAAGAAAGGGTATTCAAATAGGAAAACAGAAAGTTAAATTGTCTCTGTTTGTAGATGATATGATTGTATATTTAGAAAACTCCATTGTCTAAGTCCAAAATCTCCTTAAGCTGTTAAGCAACTTCAGCAAAATCTCAGGATACAAAATCAATGTTCAAAAATCACAAGCATTCCTATGTACCAATAATAGACAAGCAGAGAGCCAAATCATGAGTGAACTCTCATTCACAATTGCTACAAAGAGAATAAAACACCTAGGAATACAACTTACAAGGGATGTGAAGGACCTCTTCAAGGAGAACTACAAACCACTGCTCAAGGAAATAAGAAAGGACACAAACAAATGGAAAAACATTCCATGCTCATGGATAAGAAGAATCAATATCCTGAAAATGGCCATAGTGCTCAAAGTAATTTATAGATTCAGTGCTATTCCTATCCAGCTACCATTTTTTACTTTCTTCACAGAGTTAGAAAAAACTACTTTAAGTTTCATGTGGAATCAAAAAAGAGCCCATATAGCCAAGACAATCCTAGTCAAAAAGAACAAAGCTGGAGGCATCACGCTACTTGACTTCAAACTATACTGCAAGGCTACAGTAACCAAAGTATCACGGCACTGGTACCAAAACCGATATATAAACCAATGGAACAGATCAGAGGCCTCAGAAATAATGCCACATATCTACATCCAACTGATCTTTGACAAATCTGACAAAAACAAGCAATGGGGAAAGGCTTCCCTATTTAATAAATGGTGTTGGGAAAACTGGCTAGCCATATGCCAAAAAAAAAAAAAAAAAAATTGAAACTGAAACCGGGCCCCTTCCTTACACCTTATACAAAGATCTTTATTTCTTTTAAGCTTCCTGCTAAATAATGCTAGGATGGTATCTCAGATCAGTAGACATTTATTTATATTTTCAAAGAAAACCTAGGCCCTTTCAAGGAGTAGAAAGGGCATGAATAAACTCATTGCATGATACTTGCCTCTTACAAGGCCACTAAAGATAAACAGAAGAGCAAACATAAATTGTATTATTGTTCTAACCTGAAAGAGAAATCCAAAAAGGCAAAGAGTATTGTTATGAAATATTCATCTCCATTCTTGTTAACATTCTTCAGACACAAAATGCTACTTTCTCTCCTTACCACAAAAAAGCAGTGGTATAATATAAAATCAATTTATCTGTTACTGAAATTAGTAAATTCTCCAAGGTTTTCTTTTTTATCAGAAATTATATAAATAGTGCTTTTGAATGATAACTACTACTCTTCTATCATTTTAGAGGTTCACAACTAGGTGGGATGTTAGGTTTGAGTGGAGAAGTGTCACAACTGGGTAAGGAAAAATGTATACAAATAATTAGTGCACTTTTAAGTCAGGATGGAGCATGTCATAAATGTGAAAAGCAAAGAAATGAAATTGCATTAAGAGGCTCTTCTTGTATTGAAAAGAAACACTTAGAAAACGCTTAAAATTCATGTAAGACAAGCTGCGTGCCATTATTTGATGAATTAAAGCAGTTATTTCTGATATTAACATTTTTTTATAGCTATAAATAGTTTTCCTTTTTTTTTTTTTTGCTAACTCCAAGGACAGCAGGGTATTTTGTAAAATGCGTGTCCCACAGTGTATCTCAAAAGTGCTTACTAGTTAGACAAAAATCACAATAATCCTTAGATCCTAAGCTATCAGAAAGCTTTGTAGTCACCAAGAGACTTGCAAAATATTTTTGGAATTATCTGTGTCTTGCAGATGCTCTTAAGCCACAGAGAAAATTATATATTGGGGAATTTATATCCCATAAAGGATTGTGTAGCTGAGAAACTGGATTGCATGACTGACCATGATTTAGGTAAAATCCAAGTACACCACATCTTTGTGAGATCATCTGCCAGTCTCTGCATAGCAAGTGCATTTTCACTCAACTTCCTATCCATGTTGGCTGAGGTGTTTCACTTGAGAGACATATGTGGGTCCCGGGGGCCTGATCCTAGGGGTCCAGCTAGAGGGAAATAAAGACAAAATGAATATTTAAGTTTTGGGGGCATTCTTAATTTGGGTCTCAGGAAGTTTGTATTAAACTGCTTAGCTATTGTGGTAGAATAAAATATTTCTAAGAAAACTAATATGCTTTTTTTTTCAGAGGTTTCTGAAGTTATAGATAACAATGTAGTAACTACCTCTATCAAGATATACAAAAAGGAAGAGAACAACAAATATTTTCCAAAACTCTAATAGATCAATATTTTCATACCTCTAGTATTTAGTTAAAATTAAAAGGTATAGAGTTTTCCACATAATTATGAAAATGTCTTTTCATTAAAATAGGTATATATGTGTACTAGAAGAATTAAAAACATAAAATAAACAACTAAACAAATCTTTGGTGTATTTAGGTTAAGATAAATCTTCAGAACACTTTAGTTTAAATAAATGAAATTCAAACACTAAGAATTACATTGATTTACTTGTTTGGTAAACAAAATCCACATTGTTGGGGGAGGGGAATCAAAATAAAACAACACTAAGTGTGCTGACTGTAAAATGATGTTTAAGTACTTGACAGATTAATATGTATAAATCATCACTTACTCTTTAATTTTCAGTATAGTCATTGTTTTATGACTTTACATAAATATATAAAATAATGTTTTATAAACCTTGAAACTCAAGCATGGATAAAAATAAGCTACATAGCATATTCAAGATCCCTTATCTTCAGATATCAAGCTGGTGGGAGGACACAACAGTGGGAAAGGTAAGAGATAAAACATATAGAAAATATGCAATGCCAATTTGGCCTGTAATCTTTGCCTAAAAACTCAAATCAGCAAGATAATTTACTAAAGAGAAAAACTGATTTTCTTTATTAAGTGAGAACAGGTGATTTTGATTTTGTACATTTCTTCTTAAACAGTTTCCTCACCCCACCCTCCTAACTTCTTGATTTCTTTGTCAGCACTATCTTATATCAAACATAATTATTTTTTAATTTCAACTTATTTTTCCATTCTAATTTCAATTACATATCAAGTATAATTTATCCAACACTTTAACGTGATTAGTTTATTTCTACTTTATTAGCAATACAAATTAAGCAGCATTTTGTTCAATATTTCTGCTACTACTAAGTATAACATTATGCAATATTTCTAGTCATTTGAGGAAGTGTGGTTCTGTATTATTTAAGGTCCCAGTAGGAAACAGCACACTCGAAATTGAATGATTAGATGAGAGTTTATTAACAAAGAATCATTTCTAATGATGTAATCTCAGGAGAAACTGAAGAAAAAAATAACTCTTTTCTGTCACCCCCAATCCCTGCCTG
Source organism: Mandrillus leucophaeus (assembly GCF_000951045.1). NCBI lineage: Eukaryota > Metazoa > Chordata > Mammalia > Primates > Cercopithecidae > Mandrillus > Mandrillus leucophaeus. The sequence goes on from NW_012109552.1 coordinate 1,025,973, forward strand.
ATAGAACAGGGAAGGAAAAATTGCCAGAAATTGGAAACAAAAGGACTTGTGTAGAGAAAGTCACCTTTGAGAGACCAAATCATTCTGCTGTGTACAAGGTCAACCAAGGTGACACCACAGAGAAGAAACAAGGGGGTTAAATACCCTGACTTCACTCTTCATCTTCTCCAGGCTGAGCCTCTGTTAACTTTTTGGTAAGAATTATCCAAAACTTAGAAATTAAGCAAGAGACGGAATGAGAATCTCTTCAATATCACGTTGGGGTATTATTTAACAAGTCCTTGTAAGAATTATTTATTTCTTTAGGAGCATTGAGCAGTAATTGATCTTGCTATTTGCTGCTAATTATAGGCCCAGACTGTGAATGGATGTTCAGTTGCAGATTTTTGTTTGGTGGAGATCAAGTTATTTTTGTCTGATAGCAAAGATAACCTGTAGTTGTATTTCCTGGTATGATGTTCTTACTGGTTTTCATTTTAATTAATGAGTTGACAAATATCATTGATACTTTTCTGCTCTATTTTCCATTTTTAACTGAACCTGATCAGAAATGAGGGGGCACAGCAGCCCTGTTAATGATCAAGTCAGTCTCACAGCACAAAGTAGGGTGGAGAAGGATGGATCATACATCTGAAAGAGCAAATGGAAGATATTCTACCAAGTTACAATTTTTGATCTGATGTTATTTTTTCCTGAATATGACTAATAGAGTCATGAATACATTTTAAAATTATTGTGAGTAGACATTTTTGTGCAAAGAGATCATAGACACCACTAAAGCCCATGGGAAGAAGATAAAAATTATGACTTATTAGGAAAAAATCTTACAAATAGATAGTAAAATCTCTATTACATATAATATGCATTATATATAATATAGTTATATATTATATATAATAAATATTATGATACAAAATATATACCCTGTCTTCTGATTTGCCTCTCTGTTTCAGAGCAGAAACAATAAATCCTAGGAAATAGGCCCCCTTCTATATCATTTTTCCTCAATTCATGATCCCTATTTTGTTAATGGGGAATAAGTTATATTACGACTTCTTTCTCTAAGATCCAAGTGAACCATAGTTTTTATTCTGATGCATCACTTATGTGGATTAAAGCTTTAAGTTTGTTCATTTCGAATGGTTTATTCAAGTCATTTGTAGGGTGTTTGATGTATATGAATGCAATTCCTTTTTATAGGCCATTTATTATTTATAACATTTGCAACATATTATATAGCGCACTTGTAGTGTGGAAGTAGTTGGTCTCTGAATTGTTCAGAGAGACTTAGAAAAATACACAGTAATGTAACTAAAGAAAGACCTCCATTTTTCTAGATAGTGTAAATTCCTGCCTCATAAGAAATATGTAAAAGAAGTCCACTTGGGTTTATATTTCACACAATTGCTTTATTTTAAAAAAGTTTCTTTTAAATACTATTTTGATAATTTAGACTACTTACTAATGTGGGTAACTTGTTGAATCTGTTATGCTTTTTATACCCATGGCACAATTTAGCTAGTAAAATAAGCCTACTTTTTGCTTTTGATGGATACAAGTGTCTTGAACCTCAGAATAGCATTCACCATAAAATGCTGTTATAACCTTTGTGCATAGAGAGACATTTACTCATTCTGAATAAATGATTAAATATAATAATATGCATACTATATTTGAATAAGATAAACCTGATAAATAGTACTAGATATTTCTAAATTGTTTTGAGACATAGGTTTTATTTTTGTACTTTTTTCCAGACAAAACTAATTTATTCAAAATTACTTCAAAAATGTTTAGGAATATTTATTTTGTACAATATAACTGCACATGTGAATATAATATACATGTACACATATATTGTATACTATACATATACAATATAAATGTAAATGTGAATGTTGACCTAGATATGAAATCAACCATTGTCTGTGGTGCTCTAGTATCTCTTTTAGTCAAGGAGAGTTAAAAATCAATATGTGGTACTTAGGCTTACATAGCAGAATAGACTATTAATCTTTTCCAGTGCACATACTCTATAATCCAGTATATTTTTAATGCAATTTACTTTTAATTTACTTTATGCATTTGTCTGAAGTGCTTTGCATAAATTATGTACGATAATCAATACCTTGGGAAAAGTACTGAAAAAATAAAGAAGCAGAAACTCTCATACCATATTTCACATGCAAGCACTTTATTTCTAATATCCTTCTGTAATGTCATGTGGACTATTCAATAATGGAGTCGAGGTATATGCTCATCTACATTTTGCATAGTAAGATTTATCTTCACTGCAAAGTTTTTATAAAATTCTAAAAGTAGTTACATTTTACAAGGTGACTTATGTCAAAATCTGTCCCTTGTGTATATTTAAGTTTACAAAATCTACCTGTTATCATATTCTCAATCCCCTTCACCAAGATTCCATGACAGAAATTGTAGGTATCAAAGTGACTGTCTCAATATCTTAGAAAACAGTTGGAACTATGGGCTCATAAATATGGGACTATAAATATTTGGAAAGTTAGAATGAGGGAAAAACCAATGAGTGGTCACTAGAGTTGAGTAGTTAGGAGTTTTAAGTGGTTGATAATAGCACACATATTGAAGGACACTGTAGATCAGTTTCACAGGTGACACATACTTAGAAGAATATTTCCAACAGGTAATAGTGACATAGGAATAATAGATAGCCTATACAAGAAACTCTTACAAAAATGCAAAAAAGAGAATAAGTATTAGGCAAAAGATATAAACATGTAGTTTATATAAAAAGGGATACAGAACACTAACAAGAAAATAAATGGATATTTATAGTGATACTACATTTTCCAAAAGTGCTAAATAAAACATTTATATTACTTTACTCATTTTAAATTTAAAAACCAGATTATGACAAATTTAAACTTCTGGAATAAAAGAGGAAAGACTTTTAAACTTCATATTTCCTTGTGCCTTTGAATTGGGTGCAATCATCTCTACGTCAATTGGGAACATCTTAGGAAAATAAAGATAGGCATACCCTGGGTTACAGTAATTTTATACCCACGTAGAATGAAATATTAAGAAAATCTTATTTGGATTCTGAAAAGTATATATACATCAATATTAATTGGAGTGCTATTAAAGGCGGCTCAGCTTTGAAGACGATCTTGCTAAACTGAGACAGTTAATAGGAAAACACAGTGAATATAAACATGAAATATTTTGCTGTGTTTAGAAGTAACAAGTTGGAGATACATGTAGCAATATGAATGGATATTTAAATATCATATTTATGACAGCATTAAATGCTTCAAAACATAGGAATCTAACAAAATATGTACAGGATCACCATATAGGAAACAAATAAGCAGAAATCATTGAGAGGAATTAAATATTGAGATGACTTAGACTGACTCAGGTATTTACCATAATTGTGGGTTGGAAACTCAATAGTAGAAATATTAAATTGACCTATATACTACTACAATCTCATACAAAGTCCATACATTTTAATTTATTGTTCTTTTTTGTGAAAATATATAAGCTGATTCTAAAAATTATATGTAAATGAATAGGGCCAAGACTAAGTAAAATAATGTGAATTTAGAATAATTTTGAATACATACTCTATTAGATGTTAAGACAATAAAACGTTATAATAATTAAAACAGTGTGGTATTATTGAAAGCCTTAATATACAGACTAACAGAAGAAAATAGAGTCCAGAAATCAACTTACACGTGTGTTTTCCTCACTACAACAATTTGGCACTACAGTGCTGTGGAGTCAAAAAAAGTCTTTTCAACACACTTTGCTAGATCAGTTGAATCCATACGTCAGAGTAACGAATTTAACCCTCTGCCTCATAGCCTTATACTACATGCAAACAATAAATCCTAAATGTGAAGGGAATAATAATACATGCAGACACATGCACATAAACATGAACACACATTTTTTTCCCAGAAGAATATGTAAAAATCTGTCTTCTGAACTTCTGTAAGACTTCTTAAATAGGACAGAAAATTCACTAACCATAAAAAAACAAACTCATATATTATACGGTACTAAAATTAGGAACATCTGTTACTTAAAAGATGCAGTTAAACGTGGGAAAATTCAAATCATAAAAGTAGGAGAAGGCATTTGACATACACATATTTAACAAAATATTCATATCCAGAAAAAGGTTAAAAGGCAATAGTTATTAATGAGCCAGAGACTTGGACATGCACTTAAATGTACATGTAGATATCCAATAGTTACATTAAAGGATTCTAGACTTCATTAATCATTTGGGAAATACATATTCTAAACAAAAAATTATAAAACAATACCAAATGTTGTCAAAAATCTAGAACAAATGGAACACTTACATATCTTCTATTAAGAACAAAAAAGTAGCACAATTTTGGAATATTCTTTTAAAGTACCTATAAAGCTTAATATTTGCCTATCCTATTAACGAGCAATTCAACTCTTATATATAACAGAAATTCATTTATATGTTCACCAGAGGAGGAATGTTCATGCTGCCACATAACAGAAATAACCCAAAGGTCTATAAACATTAGAATGGGTAAACATATATTGAAGTAGTCACAAAATTATCTATGTAATTTTATATGTTGATGTATGTATATGTATAATATTATACATGCAAATATGCATAACAATGAAAACGAACAAGCAATTACTGCATTCAACAAAATAGATGACTACCACAAACATAACTTTTAGCAAAGGAAATCTGACACAAATGAGTCTAAACTGCAAAAATCTCAAAAATAAAAATAAATTGTATGTGCAATTTTGTATAAGCAATTAGTTGTTACGATAACGGTTACCTTTCAGAGGGTCAAATAACTGGGAAGCTATATGAGGCTGGCTTCTAGAGTGTTGAAATATCCTCTTTCTTCATCTTCATGCTGTTTACAGCATTATGTTTATTTTGAGAAAATTCATTAAGTTGTCCATTTATGTTACATATACTTTTCTAAAAGTATACCGCACTTTAATTTAAAAAGAAATGTTTATTTAAAGGCAGCGCTTTAGAAAATTGGAACACATGCATTTCTAGGGTAATGTAAAATGATGCAGCTACTGTAGAAAACAGTACAGCAATTCCTCAAAAAATTAAGCATAGAGTTACCATGTGACCCAGAAATTCCGCTACTGGGTGTATACCTAAAAAAACTGAAGACAGGGATTTGAACAGATATTTGTACTCCCATGTTCATAGCAGTGTTATTCACAGCAGGCAAAAGCTGGAAGCAGTTAATGAATAAACAAAATGTGGCATATACGACACACAGTGAAATATTATTCACCCCTGTTGCAGAGCTTTTAAATTTCCCTTGCCTTAGAGGACCCCAGAAACACTTAACACCAAAGTAAAAGGACCAGGGGAATGTTGTTTAAAGAGCTGATTTGAAATAGTTAAGTAATTTGGTGATTTATTATTAAAGACATAAGAGTGTATTTTCGTGCTGATGACTTTAGTTTGGATATTTTCTAAGCAATATGTATAGAATAGCCTACTTTGGTTAAAAAAATAGTGAATAGCAAAATTCTTGGAGCTTTATTTACTTATTCAGTTTGTTAGTTTTTCAGCTAGTATTTATTGAACTTTGACTATAAAAACTATGTTAACTATCTCTTAAATAGCACTGTTTATTTTAAAATTTAAATCATATTAAATCTGAAAATATATGCTTAGCATCTACTATATAATGAGTAGCCTGTTGTACTTGCTGATTTATAAAAACCATTGGAAGACAACTTTTATAGCAAAGAGGTTTATTACATTTTGAGATTATAGATAAGTGGGAAAATGAGAGAGATCACCTATATGGGAAAGATTTGACAAATATAAATTTCCTCTATCAGTTTGTAGAGTTTTTTTCCTTTTTTATTTGTTTTGGGTTGGAAGAGAGGTAAAGACATAAAAATCAGTTTGGTGGCATCACTGATGTGCCATGTGGTGTGACACTTCTTTCTTTCATGATTCTTTTATAAACAATCAGAATTTTACCTTTAATAAACAGCAACAAAGCTGACATTGAAAAGTGCATTTCTTAGATATAAAACACACTGTGAAGTTAACATTTGACAAATAACTGATACGTGTTGGATAAGTGTTTATCAGTTACAGCAATTTAGGTTAGAAAAAGAAAAATAAAGCAAAAGAAAGATAAGAGAAGCGAAAAATCTGCTTATGTGGGAAGAGTTATGTGCGATAACTATCTATGGAAATGTAATAACTATGTAAAAGGGAGTCAGGTTGAACTTCAATGCTGTGTCATTTCAAAAATAAAATTTCAGGAATCTTGTTATTCCTTTCTTTTATTCCATTGAAGTAAATAGATTTTCATGTAAAGTTATAACTGCATTTTATTTGGAAATGTTATCATTCCATATGAAATATATATGAAATAATGATATAGCTTATATATATATAGCTTTTTATATATTTGTCCAAGTTATTTTATATACATATACATATATATGATATATATATTATATACATATACATATATCTATCTATCTATCTATATATATATGCCTGGGTATTAAACGATTGGTAAAGCTTAAAAAAAAGTGATAGTTTGATTCTTTCCCTTTAAGTAGTGGTAGAAGCCCAAATACGTTTCTAACTAATCAACAGTAAAATTAGTTTCCACCCAGAAGGTATTAAGCAAAGATGCAGCAAGCTGTTTGCCTGAGATTAAAACTTTGGTGAGCCAAATCCAGTAAACGTGAATGTAAGAACACAGTTTTCCTTGCTAGCCTTTAAAACTGTCATCTGGTTTTTTGCCATGGCTTTAAAGAGACTTGCTCAGTTGCTTATAGTCCAGATGTTCCCACTAATGGCAATTCCACATTGTGTTCTTTCTTTGATTCTCTCCTTAATTACTTGTGAGGATGGGATTTATAAAGTACATACAGTACACTGTAGCTCAGAATTAGGCTTAATCATCATTACTATTTTATGCACTTTAAGGACCAGTTTCAAACTGTACCAAATCCTCACTCACTGGCTGATGTAGTAAATGGGTCTCTAATATAAGGTGGGAACTTGGAAGTAGAAGTGGGCGTTACTTGGTTTAAGATTTTTTTTTTTTTTTCATTTTCTCTGAGTGCATATGTCAGGGGGGTTGCCTGTGTCTTCTGATTTGAGGTTTGCCAATTGTTTAAAAATCATTCTTTAGTTCTCTTTCTCCTCTCCTTAAGTGCTCCTGTGATAAAAGATCACATGGCAAATAGCAGTTACTTTAAAAATAACTTTAAGCATGATATAAAAGGAAGTATATTAAATTAGAGCTGAAGGCCATACTTTTATTTATTTTTATTTTTTACATTTTAAAATCTAATTTTACATGTTTTTCTACTTTTCCTGTATGGTTCTGACCATTCTTTCTACTCTACTTCTTTCTGTGTTTCTCAAGATTTTCCTCCTAGCAAATTTTTGCATTAAAATAAATCCTAGAAAACATTCAATTACTCTCCTAATGTTGCTGATGCATTCCAAACTTAACATCTTCTGTTCTCATGCGGTACTTATTTTTGATTCAGTTACATGTTTTCTCCTCAGCCTAAGATGACCATGTCCAAAAGTGAAATTAATGTATTTCCTGCCCATATTGGTTTTATTCTAAAATTATCCCTGCTTAAGTCATTGGTGCATACTTTATTATTCAGTTAGAGATCCTCACATCTTTTCTGCCATTCCTTGCTTTCACTCTTTTCCCCTAAATATTTCTGGAGGAAAGTAAAATGTTTTTCCTTTCAGCACCTTTTGGGGCTATGCCCCTGTCTTTCCTCTCTCTTCACCATCCTGATTCTCATTTTCATAACCCCATCCTATGATTCTTCTTCAAGCCCCCTAGTAAAAATTTCCTAGGCCAACTTATTTGAAAGCACTAGTGAATTTTTTTTTTTCTAAATATGCCTCTACCCTATCACTTCCCTTCTGAAGATATAAAAACTCTGTTGTCTGGCATTTAAGACTCTCTATAAATGTATTCCTTGGTATTTATTCACCTTTATCCTATACTATATTGGAGCTGCCTTATTTGGAGGGATTACTCAGCAACTCATCTCTTTTGCTCAGTATATATATTATCATCTCTTACAAGATATTTGCATTTTTTACTTTTAAGCCTTTAGATGTTTTCTTTCCCTGATTGAAATATTATTCATTCTCTAAATCTCAGATTAATTTCTACCTTCTTCATGTAATTCTCTTTTTGAGCTCACTGTTCTTTACTTTTTGCAACCTGCATTGCAGTTACGATCAGTATCAATTTGTGTTACTTCCTTATTCCCTTCCTCATTTCGCAGTATTTTATCAGATTGATGGCTACATCAAAATAGCACATAATTTCTTCTTTTGTTCCCCTACAGCGTATATCATGTGCTATGTATAGGGACTCTTAAAGTAGTCTTTATCAAATTAACAATTTGATTATTTTTGTTTAGACTCTCGTTTATATACACCAGCAATCCACCACCTATAATGGATTTTTGTAAATTTTAGTCTAGAAGGCAGTCAGTGTACATATCAGAGAGAAAATATATCTTTGGCAGTTTACAACTGACGTTCTTGTTTGTATAGCACATTCTGAGATGAGATATATCCTTACAAGAGAAAAAATTATGTTGACTATGAGAGATCAAAATGAAGATCGATGCTCATATTTATCTCCACCGCCTTTCTACATAAGACATCTTTAAATTATTATAGCATTTTTGTTAATGTAAGAGTCACTAGCTAGCAACTGGTATGCCTAACAGTAGCCGTCTAGTGAACTTTGGATTCCAGAAGGTCAAGAATGATGTATTCACCAGTAGTTTTCAGAGGGTATAAAAAATAAAAATTAATTATTGCTGCACAAGTGATAAATTTAATGTAAAAATGTCTCCAAATCTCCAGTTGTGTTATTGAAAATGAAAGGCAACTAGGTGATGGGACACATAAGAGAAGGGAAATGTTTATCTTAACTTTCCAAGCATGCACATAGTTTTGGACTTCAAAACAATTATGCTTCTCAGTATTACTCATTCCTCAGATAACTTTCATAAATCAGTGCATGGATACAAACAAGGCTCAGGGCAGTGTGGTGGATATTCCAGGTTAATAAATATATTGGACAAAGCTGGATATGAATAAAATTTGACTTAATGATGTATTCCAGAAATGACATAACTTTTACAACACTATTTGCATTTATGACAAATTGTGATGAATTATTTTCAAAGTCTACCAAGGATTTATTCATAAGTCTGTCATTTCATCGACAATGCTAAGAAGGAATTTTGAGATGGCAGTTGTTGTGTATCGCACCTTATATCATTATGGACTGGAAATACAGAATGTTTTTATATAAATTCTAAGAATCCTTCTTATTGTGAAGGTAAAACAGAAATTCTAACAATTCAAGCAAAACAGTGCAAGATGTCTTCCTAGCAAGTGATCCCAAAATATCACTGTCACCCTCACTGGATACGCCAGACCCCTTGACCCTGAATATTGCTAGGTCAACATGAGTAGTAGCTCTGACTGTGATGGGGGCAGAGACAACAAAAGAGCTAAGATGAAACACATGGCTTTCGTAACCAACATTACATCAGTGTTAAGTTATTGGTATAAGAGTATGTATAAATAGAGTTAAAGAATAACAAAAAACTCAGATTTTTTTCTGCCTTTTTATTTGCAAAATAATTCGGGAAAAGACATGTGCACATCTGGAAAAATGATTAAAGATACTATTTATGACCCTGTCACTAGAAAGATAGTCAGTCTCATTATATTTATTAGACATAAATCTTTCCATCACAAGAAATCAGCATTCTGCTTATGCAGGAACATATACAAAGAGGATCTCCTATGTTTGATTGTATTCTCAAATGTAAAGTAAAACCATTAGTGACCATATCAGATACCACTTACACCCCAGTGCATATCCTCTCAGCTCACCTTTTTATTCTAGCAATGGTAATGGAAACCAGCTGTATGCAAATATAATCCAGCTTCAACTTGCTTAGCTGAATCATGTATCTCTAGCTTTCTGCTCTGGGATTCTTGTCCAGTACTGTATGAGATTCCGGCATGTATGCAAATCTACAATAGTGAATGTGCTAATCCCTCACCGTGCAACCCTAGACTCCGAGGTGATGGGATCTGAGAGACATTTATTTCTTTGGTCCTTTGGACAGACAATTGCATTATTATTTGTATAAATATCCTCAGAGTCTCCCTAATGAGAATGAACCCAGTTTTCCCGCAATGTTAGTCAACTTGAAAACCTACCGTTTGATAACTTTTTCTTCTTTCTCCTTTCAGTCTTTCCAGTCATCCACTAGTCTTTCTCAAGATCACTTCCCCAAATAGCATTGCTGTAGCTAGTCCTTAACTCAGTCTCAGTTTTTAGATGGAAGCAAGGATATACATTTCCGATAAAATGGCTTCATTAAGAAGCTACAAATTAATTAAATATTTTATTTTAGAGAAGTAAGAAAAATCATATGACTCCTCTTCTGGGTAACATTTTATGCTTGATTATAGGAAACACTTTTTAAAAATGATCAAAACTAACCAAAGTAGATATTGTTAAAGAAAGAATAAATGTATCAAATAAATTATTTGGTTCTCAAAAGTATTTTGATCATTTCAAAATAATAACACTCGAATGGCATGTTTACCATGCTCTAATGATGTATTTTAATGATGTAAATAATGACTCTGCTATAATTATTTGTTCCAAGGTTGATAGCTCACTCAGTGCATAAAATGCATATTACTACATGTAGCAAACACTTGTTGAATCAGTTATTATAAATAACCTACAGTTTATAAGTCAATCTAGTTAGGTTAGACATAACAACAACACTAGTGCCAACTCCTTTGGTCATCCATTTGTTAAGCCTGATAATAGGTTATTCACAAGCAAATCACTAGTACTGCCATTCTTCAGTGAAGGAAATTTGCTACTTAACAAGAGTTCTCAAGGATCTTGGTGAAAATATTACAGGAAGTCATTTACCTGTCCAAGAAATATAATTGGTATTTGAGTGTTGAGCTACCAAGTTTAAAAGATTCAAGCCTAAACTCAGGGGAGCACAATTTATTATTTTCAGGATGCAAGAAACCTTGAAAGAATGCCCTTTGACTCATTTAAGTGGCGTAAACATAGTTAGAAAAGTTATTCTTGAAATTAACTTTTCCATACTTTCTTTAAGAACTTAAGTTGCAAATCACACATATCTCTGTGAAAGAGATGCACTTACATCTCTTTGACACTGATGCACTCCTGAATTTATTCAAAAGTTTCTCTTTAGTGCCGAATCATATACTGTCACTATACCAGAAACTTGTGACACAGAAATGAGGAAAATAGAGTACTTGCCCTTTAGAGGCTTGTTATCCAGAGAAGGATACTGTAAGCATAATTACAATAAAAGTAATGAGTACTTTAATAGTTGTATGAAGTGTACTGTGGAAGCACAGGAGAGGAAATGACATTTTGCAAATACTTTGTCTTATTTAGTTTCTTCATTAGCTTTTATTTTATGTTTACTTAAAATTTATTTTGCTGCTACAGTTTATAACAGACCTAGAGCATATCCTGTGAAACATGAAATACCAAAGCAAAATCTAAATGCACTATTAGTTTATTTCTTAATTCTTTTACTCTGTTCTTTATGTTGATAGTTATTGTAGTTTGCTTTTAGTTTAGTGAGTTTTTTGAACTATTTTTGCTACATATGATAAATATACTGGATTTTGTAAATCCCCAAATATCAGTTATAGTGCAAAGGGCATGAATTGAAACACAGGAAGCTCTAATTCTTATAATAATACTGCAGCAAATCCCCAAGTCACAGTGTCTCTGAATCTAAATTTTCTCATTCTTAAATTTTTTTTTAATGGTTAAATTTCAATGAGTTTGTCAAGATTAAAGTTCAATGGCTATAGGCTTGTGATGGAACTCAGCAAGCAGAATCTCAGCCAGTTTTATTGCAATGTTGATAAAATTATAAAGGCTTCTTTGTACTTTGTAAAAGCGTTCAGCCTGGGTATAAAAATAGCTTATGTTATATGTTTTTGATCTATAGTGTGACATAGGCTTTGAACACTCATAGGTTCAATTGGAACTCTAATCCAAGCTTCGAATAGTTTCTACTTTCACCTTTAATATTGTTTCTTATTCTACCATTCATTTTATTTTCTTCTTGCTCTTTTCACCATATCTAAATATCTAAATAAAATATGTACATAATAAACCAGCTACAATATTCTTTTAAGCTAAATTATTTAATTGTTTACTTAAAATTATACAATATCCTTGAAATAAAAATAAGAGCAAGAAAGGTGTTTATTGTTTATATTTTGGTTCTGTTCAGTTATACCTAGAATAATAACCATATGATTTCTCTTTCTCTTTTCTACATTATATAAATAGCATAAAATAAAAATTATGTGCTAAGAATTTAAGGGACCACTTGCAAGCTTAATAAAAAATGTGTACCTATTTTCTAAAACAATTACTTTAATAAGTGTTATGAAATATCATATACATTTAAATACGTACTTGAAGAAAACTAAAAATTTGAACTTTTGTATTCAAACATCTGGAGAAATATGTCAAAGTTATATTTTAAAACAAGTATATACACACATAGCTACATATACTTATTTAGCACACAAAAGGCCATTTTGATGAAAATGTACTCTAGGAATTTGTAATTATTTGTAATGGTACTCATATATTTAGAATCAGTTCTCATTATATTTCCATGGGAAAACATAGTTTATAGTCTGTTAGCATCATTTAAACACTTTGAGTATCTGAATATGTTTAATCAAATACAAAATTTAGATAAAATGCTAAGTTTAGAGAACAGAGGCAGTGGAACTTGTGTATTACATATATTTATCTATGATATATATATATATATATATATATATATATATATATAGAGAAAATGATGTTTATATTTAGGAAGCAAGATAATACCATATCCTGAAACTTAGGGTAAGCAGTAAAAACTGTAAAGAGGAGCACAGGTATGTGTACCTGTATGTCTGCCAAAGCATTGTTTATTTCACTCACAGATAAATCCGAAGTACCTGGAAAAAACAGTGTCTGGCATGCAGAAGATGAATAAATATTTGTTGAAGAAATGAATGAATGAAGGCAGATCACTGAAAGGGTAGATTCAAGATGATTTCACACAACACTTTACCAGTTGACTTGTGTTGATATGGAAGAGGAGTGCATAGCTCAGTTCTTTAGCTGAATTATGATAGAACTGACAACGTGCTTTTGTAGTCTTTTTCAGATGAGCTTACATAAAGGCTTAGCATGTTATGTTTTGATAATGAATCCTAAAATAAGTTCATGAGAAAGAGTCAGTTCTCATCTTGCCTGAGGTAAGTCTGGGGCTCAACTATTCTCTAATCACATTATTGAGATTTAATATGTGTGACGTAGTGGTTCTGAGCAAAGGTGTCACCTTATACCATCACTGTCTTCCAATGCCTAGACTTGGAAAGAAGAATTAGAAATCTTGATTGTGCCTCATTATCTTGTCCAGTCAGTTCTGAAGCTGCTGTTTCTTTTTTTCTGAATATAATATCTGCTTTTTGACTGGTTCCAAACTCAAAAGTTTGGATAATCATTACTGTCTTAATCTGAGCAGAAAATAAATCAATAGAGCAAAGTGAAAATAAATAAAAAGTTTTCAATTTTCACCATCTGTACTAACTACATAATCTACTAGTTATATTTTATATGTTACATCAACTTAAAAAGTATGTTGACCTAATACATCTTATTTGAATCAGAGAAAACAAATCCTACAATGTAGATGTGAACACATTGTTTATTTTATAATTACATGGACAGGAATCCCTGTGGAATAAGGAAACTAATTCATGAATAAATATTTACTAGAGGAGAGAGTTACATGCTTTTAGCAGGCAATACATAAAGACAGGAAAAGCTGCAAAATGAAGTAAAAAGATTTGTTTTTAATTCTGGATTTACATTTTATACTTGTGGGGCATGACTAACCTGTTCATAAGTTTCATATATAAGATAGGAATAAATAATACCTATCTCACAGGATTTTGATTAGTATTAAATTATATAAGATATAAAAAGTGCATAGCATATAGTAAGCATTCCAAAAATAATAAAGCAAAACCAGAATAGTCCAAATTACAGGAGTACCCCCTTACCCTGTGGGGATACCTCCCAAGACCCTCAGTGGATGCCAGAAATCTCTGGTAGTATGCAATCCTGTATATACTATGTTTTTTTTTTTTCCTATATATGTATACCTACAGAATTTTTACTTTATAAATTAAATATACCATTCTTGCAGTTTGGGGCCATTATGAAGTAAAATAAGGGTTACTTGAACCCAAGCACTAAGATACTGCAACAGTCCTAAATTACTAAAGGAAAAGGGATGTTGACGGCATGGATACATACGCTGGACAAATAGATGATTCACATTCTGGGCAGGATGGAGCAAGACTGTGGGAGATTTCATCGTGCTACATAGAATGGCTGCAATTTAAAACTTATAAATTGTTTATTTCTGGAGTTTTCCATTTAATACTTTCAAACTGAGGTTTACTGCAAGAAACAGAAACTGCAGAAAGCAAAACCACAGATAAGTGGGGGACAGTGTTCTACAGATCTTGAGAAAAAAATAGAAAAGAACTCCTCTAGGACATCACAGAATTCATTGGTGAAATATGTTTATTGCATTTATGGAAATATTTTTCTTTTTCATCAAAATGCTGATTACACTGTGAAGAATGCAAAAAAAAAATGCGGTAAATTGTAAAATAAAATCTAATTTACTGTCTTCTACACCTTAATTACTCAAATATTTTCTCTATCATAGCACGAAAAATGATGTTTAAAGCAGATTCTTTGTGATCCCTTTTTGTGCATAAACTTGTTCCTTACTAATCCTTGGATATACATCACTGCATTCTGTGGTCCCTTTGTACATCTTAAAACAAGAATTTATCAAAGGAGTTAGAGACTTCATCTATTTGCGTATTTTCTCATTTTCAAGTCTTTGTATATTTTAAGAGAGAGAATAAAATTTTGAAGAAAAATGTAACTTCCATAATTGTAATTATTCAAAATGTGTTTAATTTTTCAGATTGTAAAACTCAGAAGTATAATATCCTTGGCACCAAGGTAATGAATTTGAGCATTTCTTGGAACCCAAAAATGTATGCTTGTTGTTTTCTTAGTATGCTTTCATATTTACTGAATAGAACTTTTATTTCCATTTTATAGCAGTAATATGAACTTGGCTCAGTCTTTCAGAAAAATAAGTATAGATAATACATGAAATTACTTCAAATTATAATTTTATGTTTATGCCAGTGTACAAGTAATTTGATGTGACCTCAACTCTTTTGACATTTTTTATGAGAACAAATATTTCATTGGCTGAACAAAAAGTTACTTCTTACTATGATTATTAATTCTCTAGGTTTATCTTTCTCAGACCAAAGAAATACAGATAAAAATACAATAGAATTTTATCATAAAATTATGGTACAATATGAAAATTAAAAGCTCAATTTGATAGTTCTGGAAGAGAATACTCTATATGCCATTTATTAGCACTTTGAAATAGCAAGATGTTTTAAATCTTTCTAATGATCAGTATCTTCCTCTTTAAAATGGGAGTTATAATGATATTCACTCCAAAATTTGTATGTTTTAAAAGAGAAAGCTCACATAATATTCAGTACATAGCTATTGACTTAAAATAAGTACACATTCATTATATTCCTATATAATATATATGACATTTTTGAAGTTCAAAACTAAAGTTATATTTGGAATACTATAATTACCAGAAATGTCAAATATAAGACATCTTGTAACCTGACCTCCAGGGATGGTCTAAACTTAAGTGCTCGAACATATTACATTTTTGTGTGAATAAAGTTTGACATCCTGCCATACATTCTGACCAGTTCTGCATGATTCTTTTGATCTAACCAGCACACTCCTACACCATGTAGCTAGCAAATCTAAAAATGGACCTCTAACATTTTCCTTGTGCTTACTCATAAAACCATTTGCTTGAACCTCTTTTATACAGTTCATCCTGAATGGTTCCCCACATTCTGAGCGTCTGTCTTCTTGATTTATTTTTTAGTGTCAGTTTTGCCACCCCCACAGTTCTGACATTTAGGTTCATTTTACCACCTATGACGTACTTTCCTCATGGTCTACAATTTAGAATTCAGTTCCTCTGACTTCAGCTATGCTGAGAAAAATCTTCCTAGTCATTGGGATGATATACTATGATTTATCCCACCAAGAGACATTTCTGCTGAACTCACCTTAGAATTAAGTACTGACATTATATATGTCCCAATTACTTGTATTTTATCAAAATGGCATTCAAAAGCTTAAAAAACTATAGTGTGGCTTCTGGGCAGAAATCAGTAAATTATTCTGAACAGCCAATATATTAACAAATACCCAATTTCACTCTGCATTACTCTACCTGGCAGGCACACCCTCTTGCCACAATTATTGTCCCACCTGTACTCTAACCTCGGTTTTGGGATTCTTGAAGAGATTACATAATAATTTTTTGCTTGAAGAGATGCTGGCCCAGTTTCAAAAATCATTCTTGTTATGGCTTCCTATAATTGACATCTAGATCATTAAAAAGAGTTTATCTTTACACAGCCATTCTTTTCTTTGTATCCTGATGTTTATTGCTCATTCTGTACATTTAAATCTCCTTTGAAGAGGATATATATACACACATACATGTTATATATAATATGCATACATATATTATATATATATAATTAATGTGCACTTACTATATTTTAGTCTAATTAGTATAATTCTGGAGTAAAAGAAGGAATATTGAACTTCCAAATCTTGTAAGCAAATCTCGTACCTCTTTCCAGCTACAAACTACAGGTCATAAGTTTTACAGTAATCTATTCACCCCTGACCCTCTGTACATCCATCTAGCATGCTTACTTGGAAAGCCACTATCCTATCAGTCTGACCTTTCAAATTTATACTACCGACGTAGATACAGTCATGCATCACTTAACAAGAATATATTCTGAGAAATGTGATATCATCATTATATGAACATCACAGCGTGTACTACACAAACCTAGCTGGTACAGCCTACTAAACATGGAGTTTATGTAGTTAGGAACCTGTTGCTCCTATGCTACAACCCTGTAGAGCATGTTACTGTACCAAACACTGTAGGCAATTGTAACATAATAATAAGCATTTGTTTATATAAATATATCTAATCATAGAAAAGGTACAGTAAACATATGGTATAAAACATAAAAAAATGGTACACCATTGTAGAGCACTTATTGTAAATGGAGCTTGCATGACAGAAAGTTGCTTTGAGTAAAACAGTGAGTGGTGAATGAATGTGAAAAGTCTACAACATTACTGTACATTACTGTAGACCATAAACACTGTGCACTTAGGCTGCACTAAATTTATTTTTAAAATTTTCTTCAATCACAAACTAACATTAGCCTACTATAATATTTTTATTTTATAATGTTTTTAATTTTTTAACTTTTTGACTCTTTTGTAAAAAGACGTAGCTTAAAACACAGACACATGACCCGGCTATACACAAATATCCTCTTTATATTTTTATTCTATAACAATTGTTTCATTTTTAAAATTTGTTATTATTATTTTAAGCTTCTTTGTTAATTCCTTTGTTTTTGCATGAATACATACATTAGGCTAGACCTACACAGGGTCAGGATCATCAATATCACTGTCTTTCACGTCCACATCTTGTCCCACTGGAACATCTTCAGAGCAAATAACAGACTTGGAGCTGTCATCTCCAACAATAACAATGCCTTCTTCCAGACTACCTCTTGAGTGACTTGTCTGAGGCTGTTGTACAGTTAACATGCTTTATGTATATGTAGAAGAAATACACTGTAAAATAACAATGAAATGTGTACTGTAGTAAATAAATAAACCAGTAAATAGACACTTCTTTTATGTTTTTCTTTCCAACTTTTATTTTAGGTTCAAGGGCTATATGTGCAGGTTTGTTACATGAGTAGATTGCATGTCATGGGGGTTTGGTGTACAAATTATTTCATCACTCAGGTAATGAGCATAGTACCCGATAGATAGCTTCTCCATCCTCATCCTCCTCCTACCCTCCACCCTCAAATAGGCCATAGTATCTATTGTTCCCTTCTTTGTTTCCACTTGTACTCAGTGTTTAGCTCCCACTTGTAAGAGAATATGAGTTATCTGCTTATCTGATTTTGCACTAATTTGCTTAGGATTACGGCCTCCAGCTTCATCCATTTTGCTGCAAGGGCCATGATCTCTTCTTTTAATAGTTGCATAACATGTCATGGTGTTTAAATACCACATTTTCTTTAGCCAGTCTACCATTGATGAGCATTTAGATTGTTTCCATGTCTTTGCTACTGTGAACAGTGCTGCAATGAACATACACATGCATGTGTCTTTACGATAAAATGATTTATATTCCTTTGGGTATATACCCAATAATGGGGTTTTGGGATCAAATGGTAATTCCGCTTTGAGTTCTTTAAGAAATCACAAAACTGCTTTCTGCAATGGATGAACTATTTTACATTCCCACCAGCAGTGTATAAGCATTTCCTTTTCAAACCTTGCCAGCATCAGTTATTTTTTGACTTTAATAATAGCCATTCTGACTAGTATCTCATTGTGTTTAAATTTGCATTTCCGTAATGATTAGTAATATTGAGCATATATGCTCATTGACTGCATAAATGTCTTCTTTTGAGAAATGTCTGTGTGTGTCCTTTGCCCATTTTGTAATAGGGTCATTTGTTTTTTCCTTGTTGATTTATTTCAGTTCCTTATAAATTCTGGATATTAGACTTTTGTCAGATGCATAGTTTGCAAATATTTTATCCCATTCCATAATTTGTCTGTTTACTCTGTTGATAGTTTCTTTTGCTGTGCAGAAGCTCTTTAGGTCCCACTTGTCATTTGTCGTTTTTGTAGCAATTGCTTTTGGAGACTTCGTTACAAAGACTTTACCTGGGGTAACGTCCAGAATGGTATTTCCCAGACTTTCTTCTAAGATCTTTATAGTTTTAGGTTTTATGTTTAAGTCTTTAATCCATCTTAAGTTGATTTTTGTATACAGTGAGATGTAAAGGTCTGGTTTCAATCTTCTGCATATGGCTTGATAGTTATCCCAGCAGATTTATTCAATACAGTCCTTTCCCCATTGCTTATTTTTGTTGGCTTTGTCAAATATCAGACAGTTGTAGGTGTGCAGCTTTATTTCTGCGTTCTCTAACTTGTTCCATTGGCGTGTGTGTGTGTGTGTGTGTGTGTGTGTGTGTGTATACATATACATATTATACCAGTACCATGCTGTTTTAGTTAACTGTAGCCTTATAGTACAGTTTGAAGTCAAATAATGTGATGCCTCCAGCTTTGTTCATTTTGCTTAGAGTTACTTTGGCTATTCAGGCTATTTTTTGGTTCTAAATGAATTTTGGAATTTTTTTTGAATTCTGTGGAAAACGTTGTTGGTAGTTTGTTAGGAATAGCATTGAATCTATAAATACATTTGGACAGTATGGTCATATTAACAATATTGTCTCTTCCTATCCATAATCATGGAATGTTATTTCCATTTGTTGTGCCATTTCTGATTTCTTTCATCGGTGTTTTATAATTCTTGCTATGGGGATCTTTCACGTCCCTGTTAACTGTACTTCTAAAAATATTATTTTTGTGGCCATTGTGAATAGGATTGCATCCTTGATTTGGCTCTCAGGTTGGATATTACTGGTGTACAGAAATGCTGCTGATTTTTGTATATTGATTTTGTAACCTGAAACTTTGCTGAAGTTGTTTATCAGAAGAATTTGGGTGGAAGCTATGAGGGTTTTTTTTTTTTTTAGGTATAGTATCATATCACCTATGAAGAGAGATAGTTTGACTTCCTGCCTTCCTATTTGTATGCCTTTTATTTTCTGTCTCTTCCCTGATTGCTCTGGCTGGGACTTCCAATACTATTTTGAATAGGAGTGGTGACAGTGGGTATCCTCACCTTGTTCCTGTTCTCAAGGGGAATGTTTCCAGCTTTTGCCTGTTCAGTATAATGTTGGCTATGGTTTGTAATAGATGGATTTTATTATTTTGAGGTATGTACCTTTGAAGCTTAATTTGTTGAGAGTTTCTAACATGAAGGGATGTTGAATTTCATCAAAAGCCTTTTCTGTGTCTATTGAGATGATTATGTGTTGAGATGATTATGTGGATTTTGCTTTTAGTACTGTTTATGTGATGAATCACATTTATTGATTTGCATATGTTGAACCAACCCAGGAGTAAATCTATAGTCATTCATCATCATATACCACACATAAGTGTATGTGCTACACTTTTATACGATTGGCAGTACAGTAGGTTTCTTTATACCAGCATCACCACAAACACATGAGTAATGCATTGTGCTATAAGGTTATGATGGTGACAATGTCACTAGGGGATGGAATTTTTTAGTCTCTTATGGGACCACTGTTACATATGCTGCCTGTCCTTCATAGAAACATTGTTATGCAGCACACAATTGTACTTTCTTAATCTGAATACTGAGAATGGATCTGTTTGTGTTATTCTGTCTAACTCTACTAACTCCTTGACTTTGTAGGCTTTCCATTTAGATTTTTGTCATGTCAGCATATTTCTTACCTAATCAGGGGTTTTAATCTGTTTCTATTACCAACAATCTATAGATATGCTTGCTTTAACAGATTACTGGGCTTGCTTTGTCAACCTAAATAACAAACAGAGAGAGGCTCTCTAAAAGAAAATATGTTTATTTGTAAGTAAAGCATTACAATGGGAATATGCATGCCATGGTAAACGATGTGCACATTCAGGGAGGTAAAGGAAGATAAATGTTTTTAAAGAAAAAAATAAAAAAGGTTACATAATTATTTTGGAATTATTATCTTTGGTTACAGAGATTAATACCAGTCTGAAGTGATGCCAGTCTGAAGTTGGACAGGCAGGTGCTGGGCAGATGTCCTTGTGGAGGTATTCTTTTGTGGAAGGCTTCAATGGCCTTTGTACAAGCTTGTGTTTTTTGTAGTGTTTTGTGACTGTTTTTGTTATCAGGCACGCAAGCATGAGAACCCTCTCTTCATGGCTTTTCTTGGCTCTCTCAGGGTTTTCTTAACATTAGTGACACAATTTTGATTTTGACAACTTATACATTTCTTCGTGAATTACCTGATCCTAACATTCGTTATCTATAGTACATGATTCACAGCTTGAAATTATTTCCATATATAAAACTGGTTAGAAATATTTAACATTAGAACATACCATTTTTTCTTCTTTTGACTAAAAATAATACATTTGTGCATATATACATTATACAACGTATTATATACTGTATATTACACACGTATTATACACACATATATGTATATGTTGTGGTATGTGTCTGCATATATATATATATATAAACTGGATCTATATATATATACACACACACACACACACACATATGATCCAGTGTAAAATCTAATTATTCAATTAGCAATATCGGGAGATAATTTTGTATCTCATGATTAATTTGGTTTCCTTTCTTTGGCACTGAGTCTAAGTGAAATTTTATTTCTTGCTACATATTCATTATTAAATAAGCTTTATACCTAGAGTGATAAAATTGGTATTGTTTTACAAACAGAAATAAAATTTTTGATGGCCTTTTTACAGTCTTTTTTCCCTCCTTTAAAAAAATATTATCATTGTATTTAATTATTAAGTCTACACTAAAATTAACTACCAACAAATTGTAATTTTATCTAAATTATTTGAATGTTTCTTTAAAATTTTCTAGGCAGAAAGGTAACAGATATATTCCCTACTTGAAGTTATTGGATAACTTTCAAACTGTATTTGTACATTTTTTTCTGTATTAGTCAAAGCCATTTACTGCTGCAGCCTGTAATCAAATCTCAACGCACTTAGAAAGACAGCTATAACTACATTATTTCTCTTAAAGCAGGGATGGCTATTGTAAAGAAAAATCTGGCCTGCAGAATTCATGTAGAGAGCCTTTGCATTTGATTGCACATTGGTAAAATAATGAAATCATCTTTCTGCCACCAGTAACTTCAAGGAAAAGATAAATTGGTGGGTATATTTTATGCAATATGACAACTTTGAAATAAATGAAGACATCATAATTCAAAAAATAAAGAGATAATATTAAATTATATAGTTCTTCAGTGATGGCTCTTACAGTTACAGATTTTTCTTACTGCTAAAGATGAAATGAAAGAAAGCCCAAATCCTGCAAATGCATTTTTCTTGACTCATGGGGATGATTATATTAAATTTGAAACACATGAAGCAAAGTGAACTTTATGCAATAGACAGGGTATTTTTATCCAGAAGTAGTTTGTTTAATCCTTTTTTAAAGTTCATAATTGTGTAGCAGCTTAATGGAGAGAAAAGAAAATCTCCCAGTGTACTTACTACTTATTTCACACAAAACAACAAATGACCATTTCACACAATTGATTCATTGACACTATCTCAATAATGCATCAGCTCTTACATTATTTACGTTGCAGTTAATAACTACAACAATGTAGATTTGCATATTGCACGTTGGCAATACAGATAAATTCAATTTTGCAATATTTCAAGCAGTTTTAAACTATAAACACTAAACATTTTAATCAAATACATATAGAAATTCTGAAAGATTAGGGAAAAATACCTAATAGAGTAGTTATTAAGTCTAGTAAAATTGTAGCTCTCTGAAAGTCACCATTATATACTGTTAATCCCCAAACTCCTAAACACATATACACCCATGCACACACAGTATGCATGACCTAATAAATCAGAGTCATATTTATTACTTCCTACATGAAGAAAGAGCACTCACTTCACAGGATCTTACTAGTGTTCCAACAGAGAGAGGTGAGGTGACAATTTTATGAGGTGTTTGGTTATAGGATTGAGAGGCTTAAGGTAGGTGTTTCCATATAGGAAATCTGAACATGATTGGGCAAATTTTATAGTATTTTTCAGATTGGTAGACACCAGAAGTTTAAGGTCTTGGAGGAAATCTGGATAAGTAAAGAAGTATTTAATAAGCAAATACTTCACTCAGTTTAGTAAATCAGAGCCCAGATAAAAAGGCTAAGTGATCGATCTATTTTTTAAAAATCAATTTCGGAAAACTGCTGTCACATACAATGAAGTTACTGATAGGTTTAGAGTGGTATCTTCCTCAGTAAAAAAATTTTCTGGAGAAAATAATAAAGTAATGAAGATATAGGTAATCTCAGTTCTTAGTCCTGTTAAGGTATGTGGATGCAGGAGTGTCTCTTTCACAGTCACCCCTTTTGGGCATTATTTTGGGGGAACTGGAAAATAAACCATTATGAGACTGTCAAGAACTATAAAAGGTCTGGGATTTTGACATACTTACAGTCTAGCAAGTTAGCCTATTACAGTTTCATAGCTAGGGGCAGAAGAAGTAAGATTCCTGGGTCAGAGGCAAAGGACTTCACTACTTACGCAAAATGCAGCAACTAGAGCAGTTCCATATGCTTTCCAGGGCCTATGGAGAGGTGGCAGGTAGGAGGTCAACACAGGATGGACAATGGACAGATGGAAGCTTGTCCATTTGGTAACTGCATTGCCTGGGAAGAACTGAATTTGGTAGGTTTTACTACTTTTGTGGCAAGGGAAAGAAAGCTTGTTCCTTTAAAAAAACACCCTTCAGCCTGATATGTTTTCGACCAAACTCAAATTTTCATTTGAGTATGCAACTTTGTTGATCACTTCGAGTATTATAACCAAAAGAGGACTGGACCAAATCCATTTAATTTTTCTCACACAGTATTTAATTAAAGACAATATTAATATAAGTAGCATCATGAGACCAACCTGCAGCACTGACCTCCAGCACTCCCCAGTGTCCCAGATTCAGCCAACTGTGAATAAGTTCCAGGGGGAAACAGTAGGTCACTTTTCAGAAAGGAAAAAAGTCTAAGGCACGGCTATAATTCATTACAACTTTGTTTAATCTTCTTTAATTCAAGGGCTAAGGAAAGATCATTCAGACTTTTCTGTCAAGTACAACTTCATTTTTCAATTCAATTGAATGTATAAGTGTTTTTAGGATTATTATTTAAAAATCGCTGAGATAAAATGTAGAATATATTTTCTAAGATGTATTACTAACATAAGTCAAATTTAGACATCTGTATGTCTGATGTAATTTATTACTTTATAGGGCACAAAACAAAATAATGCTGCCTCTGATAATGTATGACTATATAAAAAGAGTAACTAAAACTATAATTTTAAAATTTAGGAGTATGATCGAAGACAGTATTCTTTCGTAAACCTGTGTGTGTGTTTCTGACTCTGGTGTTTGTTCTTGGCTGATAATTCAATACGAAAAAAATACGTAGAGAGCATAATCACTTTAATTTTATTAAACAACACAACTAAAATGTCTTTATCACTCTAATAACAAAAGATATATAATGATACCAATTAATTTATATAGAACCTAATATATATTTAAAACTTATAAAAGATGAACTAATATGATAACTGGAATTTCTTTCTGGTTAAGATCAATTGCTGGAATATTACTGTGTCCCTTTGGAGGTGTCGTATTTCCTTGCTTTTTCATGTTTTCTATGTCTTTATGTTGATCTCTGCACAACTGGTGTAACAGTTGTTTCTTCCTGTTTTTGAATTTACTTTTGTTGGGGGTCCTTTTTACTGTAGATGCATCTGTGGTGTTGGTTGGGTAAAACCCTTTGACTTTGCTTCTGGGTACACGGAACAGTGAAGCCTCCAGTGATTTCTCTGGCCATAAACAACGTCAGTGGTATCTGTGGTTTCCTCATGGTGTTAGGGTATGGTTATTAGTGGAGACTGTGGTGATGTGTACTGGGGACTGGAATGCCAGATGGGCCCATCTTCGGGCTTCAGTGTTAGTGATGGTGGGTTAAATGTATCTATCCTTGTGTCCCGGGGAGGCATACACTGGCACCTGTGTTGGTGGTTTGTTGGAATTAATATTTTTTCACTAGATTTATCTACATTTAAAAATTATGCACATATAATCTGAAAGAGAATAAGTATATTTTTATCTGCAGGTTTTTTTTTCAGTATGTCATGAAAAATACAATAGTCTCCCCCAAATTTCAGTTCCATTATACAATAATCTGTTAACGAATACTGTCTTAGGAAGTTTTAAAAGCCAATTTCAGGATTTATTCTTTCTGCCTTTTTCTAAAGTAACTGTCATTCATGAACAATGAATTATCTGAATGGGAGTATGAAAGGGCAAAGAGACTAATATCCCATTTCTCCACCATACAATCTGAAATCAGAACATTCCAACAAGGCCAGACTATGTTGTGGCAAGGCTCATACTTCCTCCTTAACTGAAATTTTGTAAGACAGAGCAATATAAGTTGCATCCCATTTTACGGGATGTTGAATATTCTTATTAACAATCTGACACAGCTATTGTATAGTTTTATCGACAATATGCATAATGTTAATAATATTGATTTTTTTCACTGAACTTTATCTGATAATTTGAAATACTTGAGAAACTTACATACAATAAGATGATTAAATACCATTATGCTAAATGTGGTGGGTAGGGAAATCAAGTAGAAACTTGATCCTTGCTATAAAGATTTCTCTAAAGAATTTTTATGTGTTGAGTTGCAACAAATCACAGAATAAAGAAATAATCAGCTCTAATAGTTGCAGATCCTCCAGCATATTTGTCAAATGGTTAGTCCTTAATTACATCACATGATATTATTTTTTTCCTTGGTTTCAGCTCATATACTAGTAGGATTGATAAAATTTTTGCCACATATACATTTCAATAATGTTTTAAATTAAATATAGTATTAATAGTAAGTGCATCCTCAGATCATAAACGACGTAAAGAGGTTAATTTCATACCCTTATATTTGCATTTAGTTTTAAATTACAGATTAGACATTCTGAATTTTTCTAAAGTTCAAAATGATAACCCACATAAGATAGGATTGATATCATTTTTGCACACCCTCCAGCATTTCTTTATTACAATGTCTGTAATACAAAATGTGTGTCTGTGTGTCTTTCTCTTCATTAGCTTAACTTTCTTTTAAATATTTTCTCTGAAATTGCTGCTACTTTAAGTTTAACATTCCACTGACAAATGATCAAAATATAAAAATGCATATACTCACCTACATGAGGAAGAAATTTTCTTCTATAGACTCTCATCATAGGAATCCAAATGAAAATACAACAAAAGTTAGTTTCCTAAAAATTCTAGTAACCTAAGAGATAAATTTATAACTTGGCAGGGAGCTCAAAATGGGCAATATACCTTTTGTTCCGAAATGAAATCTCTAACTGCATTGCCAAGTTTTGAGTCAGATAGCTATATTTCTATGCTTTTCACAGTACTATATGCATTTTCTATAGATCTTTCTTTTTGCTTCATGTATCGTAAGAATTGATAGTGCTTCTGGCTCTGATTACTTATCTTCTTTTTCACACTGAAGCTATAAAATGTTTAAGAGTAGTAGGAAATATTTTATCTCTCACATAATAGGGAGAACAATGTGGTAACCTTCATTTGTTCCCTGCAAAACTATTCCTTCACTCAGCCACAGATCAGCACCACTAGTGCAGGAATCTCTCATCCAACTGTACTCACTTAAATTTTCCTAGTAGACATCATTGCCTCCTGGTTTTACACCTACATCACTGGTTATTTCCTCTCAGTATCCTTTTCCAATCACTTTTATGAAGCACTGTTTCAGGTCATTACTTTAATTGATTTGGTTACTATTTTTATGCATTCTTTTATTTTCTTTCTTCTTCTTTTTTTTTTTTTTTTTTTTTTGGAAACATAGTCTCACTCTGTCACCCAGGCTGGAGTGCGATAGTGCGATCTCGGCTAACTGCAACCTCTGCCTCCCAGGTTCAAGCGATTCTCCTTCTTCAGCCTCCCGAGTAACTGGGACTACAGGCGTGTGCCACCACACCCTGCTAATTTTTTGTATTTTTTTTTTTTAACTAGAGACAGCATTTCCCCATGTTGGCCAGGCTGGTCTCAAACTCCTGACCTCAGGTGATCCACCCACAATGGCCTCCCAAATTGCTGGGATTGTAGGTGTAAGCTACCGTGCCCAGTCAATAATTAATTTTTCTATGTATCCTTTGGTCCCTAAGTAAATCTTATTCATTTATTTTTTACATCCATCCAGCAATAATTCATTCATTATTATTTTATTTATTCACACTTTTTGTTACTCAGTGGTAATAGAAATTAGTGTATAAAAAAATCTAAGAGTATATCAAACATACTAAGAGTGAAAAAAACAGTGATTTTATGACATTTGTAGTTTCTATTAGTTTAGTAAGTTTAGTATCATGTTTATGGTGAAAATCAGAAGTGAAAACAAGAATATTGTAGGAGTTTGTATAAATTTCAGAGAGGTGAGAAAATGAATTAGTCTGATTTTAGAAAACATAAACAAATGCATAATTATTTGATTTAATCAAAAACATAATGAAGAATATTTCCTAAAGTAAATTTATCATTTAAAAAAGTGACCAAGTGATATCAAGGAAGATGGTGGAGTAGGAGGATCAGGAATGAGTTTCTTCACTGAAATAACTGAAGAGCTGACAAGAAATGTCAGATTTGACTATTTCAGAACTCTGCAATCTAGGCCAACACTTTCAGCATCCAGAGAAGCGCTTGATTTTTTTAAAAAAAGAGGCAGATAAATTTCACCAAATATTGACAGTTCACATAACATAGAAAGTGCCCTTCTTTGGCCCCTTAGAGTAGAGGCTGGCTATTGTTTCAACCCCAACATTATAAAGGAGCTTCTTGGGCAGCATTCATTGAAATAATTTAAAGAGACAGAGTACTTTTTATTTCTTCTACATTCAAGCACTTGAGGACATTCCAGTCAGGTTACAGGCTGACTGTAGAGAAAATGGAACATATGACAAGGAATGTAATCCTTGGAAAAGAAGTTTGGAAAAAATCGCTAAACAAATGGATGACTGTGTCCCTCAAAAAGCAACAACAATACCTGGGGAGAAGAGAGAATTTTATATACAGAGTTATCACATTACAACATTACAAATGTACAGCTCTCAACAAATATTATAAAGAATATAGAGAAATACAAAAGTATGTATCATTCACATTTCAAAAAATCAACTGAAACTATCTCTGATGAAGTACAGAAACTGGACTTCCTAGAAAAGACTAACTAGTTTCAGCATGTTGAAAACACTAAAGAATAAAAAAGACAATCAAGAGAATGATGTCTAGAAACACATAAAGATTACTAATCAGATTAAAAGTTATAGGAAGAACCATACAGAAATTTTGATGCTGAAAATTCAAATATTAAAATAAAAATTCACTGAGGAGATGCAACAGTAGATTTGTGCAGCCAGAATAAATAATTAGGGTACTTTCTGAAGAGAGGTCTATTGAAATTAACCAGTCTGAAGAATAGAAGAAAAAAAATGGACAAAAATGAACAGAGGCTAAGGGAATTATGGGATATCATATAGCATACCAACATACTCCTTATGGTAGTTCCCAAAGGAAGGAAGAAAAATAGTCAAAAAATACTTTTAAAATGGCTGAAATGTCCTAAATTTAATAAAACATATGCAACTACACATCCAAGAATTTCTACAAATTCTAAGCAGATAAAGTCAGAGATCCACACCAAAAATAATCAGAAACAATCTGTTGAAAGCTAGACAAAATAATCTTGAAAGTAGTAAAAAAGACTCATAGGGTACAAAGAATCCTCAGAAAAATTAGTAGACAATTTCTCATTAAACAAACAAATGTATTGTCATTCAAGAACTAAATATCCAGCAAAACTATTCTTCAAAGATAAAAGAGAAATTAAAACATCCAAGGTGAATAAAAGCTAAAGGAGCAAGTTCCTAGTACATCTGACCTATAATAAATGTTACAAAGCGTCCTTCAGGTGGAAAATCAATGAACAGTAGTAGATAATTCAAATCCATAACAAAAAAAATCTGATAAATCTATAAAAACTAGTGTGATTAAGTTTTTTTGGTATCTCCTGCTTTTGTTTTAATTATTACCAATAATATTATACAAAATATTTTAAACAAACATAATATTAAATAAAACAATAGTAACTCCTGTTTGGGTATTATCACAAATATTATACAAAATATATTAAACAAATATAAAAATATTAAACAAAACAACAATATTAAATAGTTGATTAATCAGGTAAATATGTGGGTGTAGAACATGACTGTCCATACTCCCTGGGTTTATATCTTTCTCCTTTGATTTATATGTCTATCATTGATCTAATGCCACACATTCTTCATTTCAGAAAGTAAATGTTGAACTTGGATAATGCCAAGTCTCTCAAATCTGTTTTTCAAAATTGTTTCTAGATATTCTAACTCCTTTATATTTATATGTAAATTTTAGGTTCAGCCTGTCAATTTTGACAAAAATTGCTTACTGGAATTTTGATTGGAAGTACGCTAAATAAGTTAATTTTTGGAGAATGTACACATGTTATATCACTTATATTTAGGTCTGTTTTTATCTCTGTGACACTTTTTTTGAGATAGCATCTTGTTAAGTTGTACAGAATGCTGAACTCAAACTCCTGAGCTCAAGGCATCCTCTCCCCTAAGCTTCCCAAGCAACTGGGACTACAGGAATGCCCCATTGCAGCCAGCTCTATTTTACAGTTGAAATTTAAATATGTAGCACATATTCCTTTAAATTTATGTTAAGTACTTATATATTTTTATGTGATTTTAAAGGTAAAAATTGTAAACTTTAAGTTACAGTTGTTCATTTCCAGAAAACAGAAGTACAATTTATTTTTGTATGTTGACCTATATTCTATGATCTTCTCAAATTCACTTACTTTTTGAAAATTTCATTATATTATCTGCAAAACTGATCACATTGTCTTTGAGTGAAGTCAGTTTTATTTCTTTCTTTCCAATCCATTTCTTTGATATATTTTCTGGCCCTATTGCACTGAATAATACCACTGTAAAGCACTGAATAGAAGTAATGAGAGTGAACATTCTTGATTTTTCATAATTTTCATGGAAATCATTTTCACTATACAAATATAATTTAACTCTAGATTTTTTTTATAAATGCTTCTCATCAAAATGAAGTTCTCTACCATTCTTAGGTTGCAACAATTTCTAACACAGGTGTTGTTGCAATTTCCAAAATACTGTATCTACATCTACTGAAGTGATTTCATATTATTCTTCAAAATATAAATATGGTCCTTTATAATGATTAATCTTCAAATATTCACCAATGTTACATACAGTAGGATAGAGCCATTTGGTCATGATATATCAGCTACTATACCTACTACTAGAATTTTTTGATATTGGGCTAGGAAATTTTGAGTTTATGTAATGAATGTGATACTTTTTTTACTTTTATAATGTATCACTGGTGTTATAAAATTAGTTGTGTGACAGCTCATCTTCATTTTTAGAAGAGTATTGTGTAATTTCTATTATTTCTTCATTAAATATTTGGTAGAATTCATTAGGAAAGGCATCTTTGTCTTGATTGTTCTTTGTGAGAATGTGATAAAGACTCATTTTCTGTAATAGATTTAGAGCTAACTAGGCGATTATTTTTGTAAGTGAGATTTGGTAGTTTGTGTCTCACAAGAATTATGTCCATTTCAACTCAGCTGTTTAATGGGTTGACATTCCAATGTCAGTAATATATGTAATGTGTGCCTTCTTATGTTTTTTTGAAAAATCAGCCCAAAGGTTTACAATTTTATTAATCTTAAAAAAACTCTACTCTTGTTATATTTTCTCTATCTTTTCTTCATTTTCTATTTCATTAATTTCTGATTTTATATTTATTTTCTTTCTCCTTCTTACATCAATTTATTATTTTTACTGTGGAACCTTACATCATTAATTGAAGACTTTTCTTCCCTTATAACATTATAAACATATAATGATACACAAATTTTTGGCATTGTTTTAGTGATACCACACAAATTTTCACTAGGATGTTTCCATTTCTCCATTAAAATAGTTTATAAATTTCTTTATAACTTTCTATTTAACCTATCAGTTATTTTAAAGTATGGCCGGGTGCGGTGGCTCAAGCCTGTAATCCCAGCACTTTGGGAGGCCGAGACGGGAGGATCACGAGGTCAGGGGATCGAGACCATCCTGGCTAACACGGTGAAACCCCGTCTCTACTAAAAAAAAAAAAAAAAATACAAAAAAACTAGCCAGGCAAGGTGGCGGGCGCCTGTAGTCCCAGCTACTCGGGAGGCTGAGGCCGGAGAATGGCGTGAACCCGGGGGGTGGCGCTTGCAGTGAGCCGAGATTGCACCACTCCAGCCTGGGTGACAGAGCAAGACTCCGTCTCAAAAAAAAAAAAAAAAAAAGTATGCTGTTATATCTCCAAATATTTGGCAATTTTTCTGTATCTTTCTGTTATTAACTTCTACTTTAATTTTGCCATGGTCCAAGAATATATTTTGTATGTTTTTATTTGTTGAAATAATACATCATTGACTGATTTCAATTATTTAAGTTTGCTTTATTTTGTTTTGTCTTAGGTTTATCAGCTCTTCTCATATAAGCCTAAACATATGAACATAAATGATACAATTTAAAAGATTAAAAATATCCTACAGATCTAAATATGGTGATTTTGCCTTCTGCTTACATATTTTAAGTTTTGAAAACTCATACAAATAATAGCTCCCTGATATACACTTAGATTTCTTGTCACTCACTGCTGTGTTTGTATAAATCTTCTTTCGGCTTAGAGATGTTTTGTAGCAATATATAATATGCTCCATGAGAGGCAACCTGGTGATGTATGATATGCATGGGTGACTCTCCTAAGAAGTATAATAGGCCTGTTGAAGCTAAATTCCTCTTTGAGGGAAGACTATATGATTAACTGGTGTATACAGTGGTGGAATAGTTGTTATCGAGTTATCTCTTTCCAGAACATTGTATGTGTAGTTATCATAGAAAATGACCTAAGAGGCTCATGGTTACCCAATTGTCCTTTTATTCACACATCTTGAAAAACTAAGTCCCAAACATAATAAACATAACATAATCAATATTCTCTTCCTTTTATTTGCTCTCTTTTTTCTCTTCTTCTCTCTGTTCTATGTTCTCCTCTCTTATTTTAGGCAAGACTCACAAAATTAATGATCTTTACATGAAAATAATAAAAGGTTTGAGCAAATTCTTTATAATGAGATATAGAGTTGGAAGCATAGTAATTTAATTAAGATTTCTAGTATAAAATTAATGCAAATTTAATATAAAGATTACATTTAGGAAACATAACATGTACCCAGAACATTGTACTTAGTATATAGCACTTAATGTGTCACTCTTGGTTTTCTTCTACAATAGACAAAAAGAACGTTTTCTTATTTATGTGTTGGCATACTCTGGAATCATTACACTTCTTAGAAATGGTCGACAAAAGTAATCCAGATGACATCTGGATGTAAATCAAGATCTATTTTTAAGACACAAAATTAATAAACTTTTTAGAAAAGGAGTAAAAAGTTTGAGTTACTTGTTTATAATGAGATATACATTTGGAAGCATAGTAGTTGAATTAAAATTTCTAATATAAAAAAGAATGTAATGAAGCATAGGGTCCATGATAAAAAATAAAACATCTTATACATAATAATAAATGGAACTCAGAAGAATGTATATACACTCATTTTTAAATTTATCTAGTCTAAAAAAATAGATAATCAGAAGACAGTAAAATATTTTAAGCAAAGAGTAATTTGGTTAGGTTTATAATCTGAAATATAGTAACAAAAATAATGTAGTAACCACAATAACTACTTAATTCTGACAATGGTGGGTGATGATTAGGAATGAACAGAATATTATGAAGGAACTGTCACTAGGCCATTTCACTGAGTCAATATAAAAGATACAGAGAAATTTAGCCAAAACAGTTGAGAGAATGAATAAGAGGAAACAAATTTGTGAAATATGTAGGCGATACAATAGAGACAAGTTTGCCAAATAGATGAATAGATGGAATCTTGAAGACATTACACTAAGTGAAATAAGCCAATCACAAAAAGACAAATATCTATGATTTCACTTATGTGTGTCTCCTAGCGTAGTCAGATTCATAGAGACAGAAAAGTAGAATGGTGGTTGCCAGAGATGAAGGGACAGTGGAATATGCAGTTAGTGTTCAATGGGTATAGTTTCAGTTTTGCAAGCTGAAAAGAGTTCTAGAAATGAATGGCGGGGATGGTTACACAACTATATGAATGCACTTAATACTACTCAACTATAAATTTAAAAGTAGTTATGTGTATTTTACCACAATAAAAATGTTTTATTAAAAAAGAAAGCATTAGAATATATTAGAAATACTTTATATAAAACAGTACGTCTAAAAATAAAAAAAAAACCGTTAAATCAATCAACAAATATTTATTGAATGCCAAGTGGTATAGTTTCAAAGAACAGAAGTACATTTTTTCCCCAAGACAATGCATAAGAATGTTATGATACAAAGAGAGAGAAAAAGAGGAAGATGGAAAAGGTATTTCTTCATAGATGATTTGATCTCCTTTTTAAAATACAACATGAAATTATTTCTTAGGCTTAGGACAGGAGAGATGTAGTTTTCAGAATAGTTGGTAATTATGCACAACAATGAGAAAGGAACTTAAGCATAGAAAAGTTTATAAATCAAATGTGACTACTTATATAATTTAATACATTTTATAAATATAATTATGGAGTGAACAGACCATAATGTTAAAGCCATCAGTGAGCAAACTGCATTATATCTCTTTTGGGGGACTAAAAAAAAAGATTTAAAATGACCGATTCTTGGGCTCTGCCTGGAAAAGACTTATTAGAAGATATAAATTTAAAAGGTTTCATGATATTATCCATTTGTGAAAAGCAGAAAGCAAAGAACAATTGTTACAGAACAATATGTGAGAGGTAAATGGAGGCCTAAAATGTTATTGGAACACAGAATGAGTTATGTGACCCTAATATTTCAGAGTCAGAAACTGCAGAAAACTATAAACAGGGAAAGAAGCAGACTTTTCCAGTGTCACTTGCTGATAGCAGCAGAGTAAGTAAACTCGTATCAGCTGGACAGAGCTTTTTAACATGGAATTTAACAAGTTCTGCCAATATATTTGTCTCATCTGTCACTCAGGTATCAGGAAAGAAAAGGAAGATTGGGAGTGAGGACGTTGGTTTTTAAATGGGTAAAATGTGGTAAAAGCAAATCAGTGATGAATGTTATGGGGACTCTGATAGTTAATTTAACGTGTCAACTTGTTTCGGCCATAGTACACAGTAGTAGTCAAACACTAGTCTAGATATTGCTATGAAGGTAATTTTTATGATGTAATTAACATTTAAATCAGTAGACTTTGAGTACAGCCTAGCTGATTACTCACCACAATGTGGATGGACCCCATCCAATCAATTGAAAGGCTAAGAGAGAGGACTGAAGTCCCTTGAAGAAGAAGGAATATGCTTCCAAACAGCCTTCAAACTAGAGAATGTAACAATAACTTTTCCCTGGGTCTCTAGCTTGCCAGCATCCAAATTCTTTAAAATAAATCTCTGTCTCTGTCTCTCTGTCTCTCTCTCTCTGTCTCTGTGTGTGTGTGTGTGTAAATATAAATACGTCAATATGTGTGTGTGTGTGTGTATATAGGCATAAATGTATATATACAAACACATCCTATTGGCTATTTCTTTAATGCAGAAACCCAGAGTAATAACCCAAATGATGATGTAAAATTCTAATATAAAACAAAGAGATTAAATTTTGAGTCAATGAGAAAGATAAACGTTAGTCCTAATAATGAAATATCATTAACTTACGTAAAACAATATTTGCCAATGCTACTCCCATGAGATATTGTTTAAACAAATAAACAAAAGACAGTAAAAAAAGAAAAAAGAGCAACAGTATCAACAATATTTAGTAAATTGAAAAATGTTGCATTGAATACCCTTCACATCAGATTTATAATATTTATATTATTTGATTTGCATCAAATAATGTGTCAGAAATCTTTCAGTAATCTTTATTTAACCCTTTCAGTAAACACTATTGTTTGGACGTTATTTATCCTAGAGTTTCACAAGTTCATTTGACTATCAAATCCTGAATGGAGTGTGTTTAGCAAATGCTTATATGAAGCTTTGAATAGGACTAAGAGGAAAAGAAGAGCGTATTAGCCTGTGCTAACAAAATTCCATAAACAGGTGGCTTAAAAATCAAAGTACTGACAGAGTTATTTTCTTCAAAATCCTCTCTCCTTGGCTTGCAGACCATACTGCTTTTTCTTTGTGCACATGCATTGCTGGTGTCTCTTCCTATTCTTAAGGACACTTGTTCTATTGCATTGGAACCTTGCCCTTACGACCACATTTAACCTTAATTACCTATTGAAAAGCCCTATCTCCAAATATAGTCATCTTATGGGTAAAGAGTTAAACCTATAAATTTGAAGGGACAAAATTCAGTCCATAACAGTGATCTCTTTTCCCTCTAATGTGGTTGCCTATATTGGTAAGACTGGTGGATTTTATCTGGCCAGCTTGTAAGCATGATACCTTTTTTCATCTAATTAAACTGACATGCTGAAACATCATACCAATCCTTGAGAAATATGAAATGCCAATTTAACCATCAATAAATACAATATGTTCCAAGAAAGTTAAATGATTGCTTACACATCACAGTGCAATCTCTTAATCTATCACTTTTCTGAGTGTTATTTTTTTACTTTCTGTACTTATAATGGACGAGTTAAAATATGTTTTGCACTGCATAAAGTAATATGACAGTTCGATTGTGTTTTTTTCCTTTATGGTTTGTTTGTTCATTTGGTTTTGTTTTTGTTTTAGAAAACTTACACCAGAGGCTGGCATTCCCAGGGATCCCAGGATGGCATGGATTCTTGAAGGACACAAGAGTTTCTCTCCTCTACTGGAGAACATGTCCAAATTGTAGCCCATTCCAGAAACTGATTACATTTTTATGAGACGTTTCTGTGAGGTTACATCTAATGTCAGCAGAGCATGCTGAGGGCCCAGGAGTTCATATCATCTTCAATATGTTTAGCATGGCCAGGTGAATACAGTTTTTCAGAAACAGAAGTTAGAGGATTATGCAAATAATTCAATTCCATTGCATCATAAGCCTCAGAGGCTTATCTGTGTTATACAAAAGATTTAAAGATTTAAACAATTATGTTCATTTACTGATTCCAGTAATTATTAAAACAGAACTTTTTCCAAAGTGGTTCCAGGATGAGCATTATCAGCATCACCTGGGAACTTGTTAGGGATGCAAATTCTTGGAACTCACCACCAGTCCTCCTGAATCAGACACTCTAGGAGCAGGGTTCAGCAATCTGTGTCTTACCAATCTGTCCAGGTAATTCTAATAAATAAAGTGTTTCCTAAATGATTCTCCCTTTTATCTGAGTTTCAGTTGGAGTTGTATTTTATAGTGAAAGTAGAAGTGCTCTATGAAAGGAACCCTTTAATTTCTTTGTTTGTTTGCTTTTTCTAATGGAGTATTTCTCAAAATATACTCCATAGGAAAACCAAAGCAACCAATGTTGTGAAGGCATGTTAAAAAACATGCACGAAGTTCCTAAAATGCTGCTAAAACAAACAAAACAAAACAAAACATGCTTCTCCAGTCCAGTATGTCTTAAACATGTTTGACCTAAGAGCATTTTTCCCCCCAATAAGTTACATCTACTAACTTTTTAAAGGTCAAGTGTTTCCTTTGGGGTATAATCTCTACTTCTTCCTTTGTGTGCCATCCACCTGAGCTAGTCACTCAAGAGTGGACAAAGAAGTTCACTTGACAACCTAAACCTATCAGACTGCTGTCTTGGTAATTTGCCTCTTTAGCTAAGTAAGACAAGAATATAAATTAGTTACAGCTGATTCACTCCTTTACTCATGTTGTGTCACAAAATAATCAAAATTATTATAAAATAAAATACTGTATCACTTTTAAATTATCAAATAGTTAGACTTTCTATTGAGCAGACTAAATTATAGATTATAAGAGCATTTCCTGAGATATCATAGATATCCAGAAACCATCTCCTGCTCTTCCTGGGGTCTGACTGTTAAGCTTCTCTTCTGATTTATAAACACACAATATTAACTCAAGTCATTTCTTTAAAATGCTCTAGTTACCTAGAATTTAGTTTGATTGTTTGTATTTAAAATATTAATTGATACAAGAGTACAGATAATGGATTTATGTCACAGGCCATCAAAAAATTATACAACCCTCATTGGGTTATATCGAATTGTTCATTTTCCTAAGATGAAGCCAAAATTAAGGAACTCTCTTTTTCTTCTTCTTTTGTGATGAGACATTATCAGCACATCATGATGGGAGCTTAGCTTGATTCCATGTCTTTACTATTGTGAATAGTGCTGCAATGAACATATAAGTGTGTATGTCTTTTTGGTAGAATGATTTATTTTCCTAAGGGTATACACTCAATAAAGGGATTGAGAAGCCAGAAATAAAGCTGCACACACAGAATACCATCTGATCTTCAACAAAATCAACAAAACAGGCAATGGAGAAAAGACTCCCTATTTAATAAATGATGCTGGGATAACTGGTTAGCCACATGTCGAAGAATGAAACCGGACCCCTACCATTCACAATATATAAAAAATAACTCAGGATGGATTAAAGATTTAAATGTAAGACCTAAAACTATAAAAATCCTAGAAGAAAACTTGGGAAATAGTATTCTGGACATTGACTTTGACAAATAATTTATGACTGACTCTCCCAAAACAATTGTAATGAAAACAAAAATTGACAATATGGGACCTAATTAAACTAAAGAGTTTCTGCACAGCAAAAGAAACTATCAACAGAGTAAGCAGGCAACCTACAAAGTGGGAGAAAATATTCACAAACTATGCATCAAAGGTCTAATATCTAGAATCTATAAGGAAATTAAATAGTTCATTAAGAAAAAAAAAATTAGATAGTGTCCAAAGGACTTGAAAAGACACTTCTCAAAAGGAGACATACAGATGGCCAAAAAACATGAAAAAATGCTCAACATCACTAATCATTAGAGAAATACAAATCAAAACCACAGTGAGATACCATCTCACACCAGTCAGAATGGCGATTATTAAAATGTCAAAAAACAACAGATGCTGATGAGGCTGCAGAATAAAGGGAATGCTTATACACTGCTGGTGAGAATGTAAATTAGTTCAGCCACTGTGGAAATCAGTTAGGAGATTTTTCAAAGAACTTAGAACTACCATTTGATACGGGTTTGATACCCCAAACATATAAGGAATTTCTACAACTTAATAGGAAAAAAAGGCCAAAAAACAAATTGCCTGATTTAAATATGGACAAAATATTTAAACAGACATTTCTCCAAAAAAGACATATGAATGGCCAGTAGGTATATGAAAAATATGCCCAACATAACTCATCGGGAGAATGCAAATCAAAACCACGATGAGGTATCATCTCACATCTATTAGCATGGCCAGATGGCCAGATGGCTGTTATTTAAAAAATGAAGTAAGTGTTGGCGAGGATATAGAGAAATAAAAACCCTTATGTGCTATTGGGGATAATGTAAAATGGTGCAGCTTTTGTAGAAAACAGTACAAAGATTCCTCAAAAAGTTAAAAATAAACTACCATATGATCCAGCAATCCCAATTCTGAATATTTATCCAAAAGAATTGAAGCCAGTGCCATTAAGAAGTATTTGCTCTCCCACATTCATTGCAGCATTATTCACAATATCCAAAAGGTTAAAACAACACAAATATTCACCAATGGCTGAATGGTTTTGGAAAGTGTGGCATCTACATACAATAGAATATTATTTGACTTAAAAAACAAGGAATCCTGTTATATGCTGTATCATTGAAGACCCAGGACATTATGTTAAATGAAATAAGCTACTTGTGGAAGAACAAATTCTGCAGGATTCTACTTATTGAGGTATCTAAAATCATTCAGCTACATAGACACACAGAAAGTCGAATGTTAGTTGCCACTGACTGGGAGATGGAGGAGGAAATGTGTAGCTGCTGTTCAATGGATAGAGAGTTTTAGTCACGAAAGATGAAAAAGTTCTACAGATCTACTGTACCACATTATTATAAAATTGCTTATAATTAACAATATGTTACTGTACACTTAAAAATATTTGTTAAAAGGGCAGATCTCAAATGTGCTTTTTATCACCATGACAAAAAGTCTTACTATGAGTAGTTAAAATGGTAAGACTGATTATACATTCGTTATTATTTTGTTCCTTTTGTTATTTTTATTTTTTGTGCTGAAAGAATTTGTCATGAGTAGACTTGCAATACAGAAAAATAAAATCGTTAAAGGATGTTCTTTAGAGAAGGAAAATAACAACATAAGGAAAATTAGACCAACCCAAAAAACACACCAGAAATAGTAAATATGTGAATAAGTATAAAAATAATTTTCTCATTATTTTCTTAAAGACAATAAACAACTTTTAGAAAATGATACAAATATATTGGAATTTTTATAACATTTGTGGAAGTAAAATTTCTTACAACATTGCACATTGTACAAGTACACAAATTAGCATTGCACACATCCCTTGTAATTGTTTCTGCAAAGATCTCTAGTAGTTCATTCTAATTAGAGAGTGA
Organism: Mandrillus leucophaeus; assembly: GCF_000951045.1. NCBI lineage: Eukaryota > Metazoa > Chordata > Mammalia > Primates > Cercopithecidae > Mandrillus > Mandrillus leucophaeus. The sequence goes on from NW_012109552.1 coordinate 1,065,889, forward strand.
ACCACTTGGGAGAAATGAGTATGCTTTTCATCACATAATTTCAACATTTAATATATATTATTGTCTTAATGTTTGCATTTATTTACTTATAAATTGTCATAAAATTGTGTATATAGTATTCAACATGATGTTTTAAGTATATATATATAGTAGAATGGCTAAATCTAGCTAATTGATGTACATACTATCTCACACAGTTACCATTTTTGTGCTGAGAATATTTAACAGACACTGCTTTTCAAGAATACAATATATTGTTAATAACTATATTACCACATTGTGCAATGGATCTCTTGAACTTATTCTTCCTAACTAACTGAAATTTCGTAGCCTTTGACCAACATCTCTTCAGATCCCCCTACCACCATCATTCCATGCCCGGCAACTACCATTCTGCTCTTTTGTGAGATCAATTATCTTGGATTCTGTCTATGCATGATGTCAATCATCTCTTCTTAAATATTTGTAGAGTGAAAGATTAAAATTATAGAGCTCAGTGAAATACAATTTTAAAAAAATTATTCCCTCTTCAAAACATTTTTATTTTCACATTATCAAAATGTTGTGGCTTCTCTACTTTCACCGTTCAACAAGCAGGTGAGAGTGGTGCCCAGCAGCTTCTTCACTCCCATTGTTCGGTAAGCTGGAGGAAGTGTTATAACTGTTGTATTCCCACTGCCCACAGCTCAGTGAACTGGAGGGTTTCATTTCCTGTACTCTTGCAGTTTTGCAAGTTCCAAGTTCTTGTCCCAGGACCAGGAAGAATAAGACACATGGACACTGGAGAGTGAGTAAGGCAGAGCAGGATATATTAAGTGACAGAAAAGCTCTCAACAGCAACCGGGTACCCAAAGGACGGTTGCTGTCTGGAGGACTAATTTCAGGGCTTTTATGGACTGAGAATGAGGAGGAGTGCCCTGAGTGGCCTGTGGGCCATTTTGGGAAAAGCACCATTCAGAAAGAGTCACAATAATGGAAAGAACCAATTAGAGGCCAAAACAAAGGCTTGACCCACAATCAATCAGGTACAGGAGTGACGTTTCACTCTATGCAAATGAAGATTCAACTGGTAGCCAATCACAGAAAGATCAGTATATGTAAAATAGGTGAAAGGTAAGGACCAATTGAGAGGACGCACTCCAAACAGGAGTGGGAGTCCTTACTCTGGTCCATGGATTTTATCCAGAACTGGCAGCTCAGTTTTCAGGCCTTACACTGTTCTTTGATTGAAAGTCGAGTTTCACTGAGGACCAGTCCCTGCCTGCCTAGGAATTTGACTGCCTTCTACTACTGCCAAAAGCATGTTCTAAAGTTGGAAAGTTGGAACTCAAATTGGTTAAAGGTCATAAAGTGGGCAATAAAAAAGTGTTATTAGATTTAAAAAATACTGCTTTTTCATTTAATGGATACAGACTCTAAATATTCAACTAATGTATTTTTACATTTATATACACAAATTTTATAATATGTAGCATTTTTTTCTATATTTGTATATTGTCTTTCAGGTTTATCTTTCTCTAATTCTTGCAAAAAACAATGTTTAATATGGCAAAATTATTTTTGATCTCTAAAATGCAAGTCTGAGAAAAAAAATAGATTATGTACTAAGTCTACTTTTTCCAGAAGTGTAAGACTTTAAGAAGTAGTGGAAACTTGAAAGTAAGAAACTAATTCCATTTTAAACCATTATTTCAAAAACTACAATTTTTTTTTTTTCCCATTTCTGGTAGGGTCTTTCCTTTATAACTAGTGTTTTGTAATATTACTTGTAAAATACTGAGAAAAGTTAAAAATGTAAAGGATAAAAACCTATCCTTTTAGTATGAGCAAGAAGTTGGGGAGTGATTCAATATACTGAAATCAGGTGATAAAGTATCTATATTCACATATAAATTAAAATAATGATGACAGGATTTAATTTCCTTTTGTGCATCTTCTTTAAAACTCTAATAACATACATCTGTAGTCTGTATATTGGCGATATATCCTGGGGCAGTCGTGCTGCAGTTAAATTTATGTTGGATTGCTGTGCAAACACCTCTAGGAATTTGAAATTTCTAATTAGAGATTTGCTTAACTACTAGGAATTTTGGAATAGCCACCCACCTGCCAGGTTTACTAGCTGATGAACACCATGGACACTTGAAGTGTTTGTAGTTCTCTTTACTAAAAAATGACTCTCTGTGTAATAATTAAGATGCTTATGGCATCTTCAGCAGCAAAACTAGACCATGCATCAGCAGTTATATTTTAATCATTTCTTTTTGTTCTTATTTGTGCTAACTCTTATAATAATTTTTTGTAAAAATTGGGCCCAAAGCATGTGTACATTAAAAGTCAATTAACTCATTTATAGCACAGAGATAGTATTTTAAAATTGTAGGTTCAGAAAATTGTTATTTGAACAAGATATGATTATTGGAGGCATCTTTGGCAAATTTTATTATCCCAGTAGGTACCCATTCAACACACATTACTTTACTCTTCCAACTTCAAAGAGTCTGCAGTCAGTTTAGTTAGTAAGATGTACATTTTAAGAGTAACTAAAATGTAATGTAGTAAGAGTTTTTGAAAGAGCCCATACAGGGAGCTCTGAGAGCACAAGGACACACAGTACCCGCAGTCTCAGGAAAGGTTTAGAAAACAATAGTAATTAAGCTGCCTATTTACTAGGCAAATAATCGGAGAAGAGTAGCAAGAGGGATATTGTGGTGATAGAATAATTCTGTATTTTGATTATGGTAGCGATTATATACATATATAGGAGATAACACTGTATAGAATACACTCAAAACACACACATTTGAGAACATATACATGTGGTGGAAGCTGAATAAATTATGGGATTATACTTATTTTATTTTATTTATTTTTTATTTATTTATTTATTATTTTTTTTGAAACGGAGTCTCGTGCTGTGTCACCCAGGCTGGAGTGCAGTGGCGCGATCTCGGCTCGCTGCAAGCTCCGCCTCCCAGGTTCATGCCATTCTCCTGCCTCAGCCTCCGAGTAGCTGGGACTACAGGCGCCCGCCACCACGCCCGGCTAGTTTTTTGTATTTTTAGTAGAGACGGGGTTTCACCATGTTAGCCAGGATGGTCTCGATCTCCTGACCTCGTGATCCACCCGCCTCGGCCTCTCAAAGTGCTGGGATTACAGGCTTGAGCCACCGCGCCCGGCCAGGATTATACTTATTTTAATGTCTTTGTTTTGATATCAGACTAGAGTCATGTAAGATATTATTATTGAGGGAAACTGAGTGACAGGTAGCTGGGACTTTTCTGTATTATTTTTATAATTTTCTGTGAGTCTATAATTATTGCAAAATTATTTTTTAATGAAAAAGTAGAATTTGAGAAATAAAATTATACACTAAGACTAACATTCGGAATGATACAGGTATTTTAAATAGATTTGTAATTTTTAAAGAGATGTGACTTAAAACTGTGGTTTGTGGTCAGGTTCCATGAGGCATTCTATGCAATGCTAACAAATTTGGATTTTCGGCTGAAAGCATAAGATTAATTTAGTCTGTTTTAGAAATAGAAGCAAATAATCAGGTATAACCCCCTCCAAAATATATTCAATTAGTGATATCAGAATCTCTGCCGTCTTTTTGCAGTGAAGGAGCTCTCAGGAGATTTGAGGTGTCTTTTACAGAATTAGTTTTTATAAATGAATCAACATAATGCACTTAATTCAATGCTAACAAATAAGAAAGCTTTTCTAGGCTTTTCTTAAACATCAATTTTGTCTTTGGTAAATGGCATTTACATGAGAATTCTATTGTACTGTATTGGTCTCACTCTTATCACCCATGCTGGAGTGCAGTAGCATGATCATACCTCACTGCAGCCTGAAATTCTTGGGCTTAAGCGATCCTCCTGCCACATCCTCCAGAGTAGCTGGGATTACAGACATAGGCCACCCCACTGGCTGTATAATCATTTTTAATGTTTTGAATTAAACATTGGAAGTGTAATACAGTAATTTCCAAATTACTTGTAAGAAAATGTATTATAATTGTTCGCAAAATATTTTGAAAAAATACAATACAATGGAATTCTATCATTTACATATTTATGAGCTGTATTCATCCATTTTCAAACTGCTTATAATGACATACCCCAGATTGGACAATTTACAAAAGAAAAAGTTTTACTGGACTTACAGTTCCACACGGCTGGGGAGGCCTCACAATCATGGTGGAAAGCAAGAAGAAGCACGTCGCATCTTACATGCATGGCAGGAGGCAAAGAGAGAGCTTCTGCAGAAGAATTCCCATTTTAAAAACCATAGACCTGTGTGGTCTGGGAGGCTGAGGTGAGCGGATCACCTGAGGTCAGAGTTCGAGATCTGTCTGACCAACATGGAGAAACCACGTCTCCACTAAAAATACAAAATTAGCCAGGCGTGGTGGTGCATGCTGTAATCTCCGCTACTCAGGAGGCTGAAGCAGGAAAATCGCTTGAACCCGGGAGGTGGGGGTTACACTGAGCCATGATGGCGCCATTGCACTCCAGCCTGGGCAACCAGAGTGAAACTCCGTCAATAAATAAATAAATAAATAAGATCTCGTGAGACCCATTCACTATCACGAGAGCAGCGCAGGAAAGACCCACCCCCATCGTTCAATCATCTCCCACAACACGTGGGAATTATGGGAGCTACAGTGTGAGATTCGGGTGGGAACACAGAGCCAAACCATATCGTGAGCTAATTTTAAAACCTGATGCTTGAGTAAATGTCATTTAAAATCTCTATTACTCATTGGATGATTTGGCAGCAGAGAACAGGCAGGTAATAGTTTTTTTAGAGTTATCAAGACGTACTGTGTGAGAGTCAGATCAAACAAGGCTTAGACCAGTTCAAATCCAATAAACACTAATTCAGTCCGACATAGTCCGCAATGTGTTTCACATGTATTATTTATCTTAACTCCGATAACAAACATATCATTTAAATGTGTTAAAGTTATAATAGATATACTTTTGAAATCGAGTAGATTAAATCCTAAAGGCAAGCAGGAGGACATCAGAATTATCTACTTCCCAGTCACTTTATGCTCGCTCCCCACCGACACTCACACACACACACATATTTGCCACTAGAATTTCGACAGTTGTCTTAAAAGCAGAATGTCTGGTCCCTTGTATACTGCCTTTTCTTTTGTTCTTTGTAACTTTCCTTATTGACCCTGAAATCTTACTATGCACAAGTTTTACTAAATAAGGTGTCATATAGAAAATTATAAACATTTTACTTCATGGGTATTTAGGAGATTTTGAATATCAATTTTTTATGTTCTAAATTCAATATTAATTTTCAGTGTAAAATGCTTACCGCACAGATTGACTTTATCCACTAGCTTAGCATTAAATGCATGTCACTTCCATTGAACCTTAAGGTATGTAATTGACTTCCGGGGTAATACAGCTGATGAAATAAAATCTTATATTTTTAAAATTTTTATTTATTTTTACAATGTTCGTAGGCGTGGAAAACATATGTTTAAGACTCACTTAAAATACAACAATTAGCCTTGTCTAGAATTTTGCTAGCTTACGCATTTCCTTAATGTAATGAAAGAATTGATTCATTTTGAGTTTAAAGATACTTTTTATGGACAGACAAAAAGGCTACTTTTTGTCAGTTAGGACCTATCTAAGCATGCCACTGTTATATATGAACAAAAGGAGAATTTACACATTATAAAAATCTGGCTGACCTCCGTTAAAAAACAAAGATTGTGTTTCACTTAGGGTCTAATTGTACTGTCACTTGTTGTCCTCCATGTCCTCTAAAGCAACCATCTAAACTTCTAAGAGTATGGTAATAAAAGATTCCTTGAAGATGAGACTAGAAATAAAAATTTGGCTTTCCACTACAACAAAAATCAAAATAATAATTTATTACTACTATTTCACATTTCTGTCTTACGTGTGTGCAATTTAATTATGTATTAACATACTTGTTACCTTGAAAAACATTATTGTAAACTTTAGCTTAAATTTATTGATATAAAGTGAAGTTCTTCACATATAAAAAGATTTCAGTCATTTAATTAACAATTATATAAACCTAAATACATTTATGTTTTATCGTGTTCTTATAAATTGAGATATAATACATAATTGAATGATAGAATGTTCTATTTTTTTTTTTTTAAATGGCTTTCAAAATATTTTCACACCTTTTTAAAATTTTGTTTTAGTTTCCTACTCTCACAATCCATTCTACTGTTTTATTTCTTTTCCACTTTAGGGAAAGCACAGTGACACAGAAGGAAATATAGGAGGCCGCAAAGTAGAAATCTTGGATTTTTAGACCCAGTGTTCCCCTAACTGCTTAAAGTGTGACCTCAGGTAAGTTTCTCATCCTCTCTGAGCCTCAGTTTTTTGTCCACCTAATCACTCAGTCTAGATAATCTTTGTGGTGTCCCTACTGATGCAAATGTTTCTCTGCTATGAATCTCCTAAATCTGAGATAATCCAGAAACAGGGATTAACATGAATAATTTAATGCAGGCAATAAGAGAAAGAAATATTTAAGAAAAAACAAAATTATTGAACAACTATTATTCACTTCAAAAATATTTTCATCAGAAGGTTAATATGTAATGTCATTGTACCCATGACTTTTAAAATATATTTCAAATTTAATCATACTTTTAATCAAAAGTTTTCTTCCTAGACAATTGGAAATTTCTCATTGCATTTAGATAATTCATTTTATGGCAATTCAATTATAAACTGGTTTAGTAGAAATTTTGCCTTGGAACAAAATGTTTTCAAATTAATACAAGAGCAAGATAATTATTGATGCTAGGTCGAAGAGCAGATACAGCACATTAAATGCAGACAAAGAAGCAAGAATCAATAGTGTTGACTCCACATGAAGCAAAATAATTAGAGATATATACTTACAAAAGGAATAAACAATAGAGACATGATTATTTATCTTTGATTGATGAGTAAAGTCCTACAAGAACTTTATCCGCAGTATAATTACCTTCTTTTCCTAAAACTTTCATTTTGTATAAAGAAAATATGCAGGGAATGAAATCTGAAGAAAGCTGGTCTTTCTGCTTCTCTACGCTTAAGTAACGATGACCTAAGTAGAAAAATTAGAATGATTCAGGCCAGTAGCCAGTAGCATATTCAGACTTTCCTTTAGCCTTGACACCTCTTGACTCCAAAGGGAAGTCACAAGTTCAGGCAAGTAGTATTTTAAATGGTCTCATGTGTCAAAGAGGTTGAATGAGCAGACTTGAAGGTAGCATAAAAAGATAAGGAGAACCATATGATAAGAATTTTAACAAAACTGAATTTTTGATCATATTAAATAAATCAAAAACCCAAGGTATTTTATATCATCCAGAAAGTAGAAGGCATATGTTAACTAATTGCCAGGAGTATATGTTAATGAATGTATGCATACAATTATAAAAGTAAAGTTATTCTAAACTCTTTAACTCATGTAAGGGAAAATGTCTTTTTTATTCTGTCAAATAAAATTATTTGCAGACTAGAGTTAGAAGATAATTATTAAAACATCTAGGAGGCTTGCCTCTAAACCCCATCTCATAAAAAGGTGCAGCGACTTCATATGTAAAATAACAGAAGATAAAATTTTTGGAGGATCTTAACTTCTTATTTTACTTAAAATTAAATGTCCAAAAATACATATATTAAATTTAGAGAATCAGCATCTCTGCACTAGTCATGATTAAGGACAAATCCACCCACTTGATAGTGTTCCCACTGAGTTAGTGAAACATGCAAGCAAAATGTTGATTACACACCTGCAAGGGCTTTCCAGCCTATGCAGTCCTGCTAGACTGCTTTGTGGTCATGGTTACTGCAATCAAATACACCTATAAGAGGACAGGTAGAAAAGTTAATGCTTAGTAAAACACTAGTTACTTCATCCCCATCACAAAAAATATTCTGTTTATACAATTCTCATTAATTTAGTGTAGCACAATTGCCATTTGTATTAATAGAAGAAAGATTTAAATGAATAAAGTTTTTTTCAGTGTGCCAAATGAATAAAAGCCAAGGGAGAACATCATTATTGTTTCACATTTCCATTAACCTTAAAAAGTCTCAAGAAACCAACTGTGTGTTTGAGCACCAGAATATATAGGTTTTAATTACAAGATGACTCTATTTGGTATTTTAAACTTGTTACATGCTTTTACTTAGGCCGTATACTGACATCAACACTTAGGAAGAAGTAAGAGTGCAATGAGGACAAAACCTGTTACAGGAAAAGGAATTGATATGAGGCCTGGAAAACAAAGCAAATAGCAATGGTCAGATGTTGAAGGAATAGAAGGAGATATACTAAGAGGAAAAAAAGTATTTATTATATCAAAATGATATATATTTC
>NW_012109552.1:1074607-1076108 GCF_000951045.1 Mandrillus leucophaeus
TTTAATCATGGTTTTCAAGAATAATTTGAAAGATTGGGCTCTTTCAAAAGAGTTTGGTGAAATTAACAGCAGACATATTTATAGGAAGAAATTAATGTCTATGACAGCAACTAACACATTAGATGATACCAAGATCCCATGTAGCATTCTAAGTTTCTTACATGTACAAACTCATTTAATCATCTCAACAACCCTAGAAAATAGGTGGAATTATTATTTTTGCTCTGAGATCAAAATATTGCTTACAACTGCACTGAAGTAATCAGAATAGGGGAACAGGCATAACCCACATACCAGCTTTCATATCTACATACTAACCTTTCCTATTTGTTTCCATAAATGACTCTCTGTGCTCCTATAAAAATTAAATCCTCCTTCCACTTGTGACTAGAACTGGGCAATAATAATCCTATCCCATCTCTTCCATAGCCTCCACCTCTCCTGCTCTACTGAATCATTTTCATCTGCATGCAGCCATGCTATTACTTTTTTGTCTCATCTTTATTCTAATTATTTTAATTATTTCAACAAGCTAGTTCTATTTATTTTCTCCCCTTTGAAGTAAAACTCAATCGAATTCACAATGTTTAGTCCTTTTATCCATTCTTTCTTAAACCCATACTATCCACATCTAACCCCTACTCCATTAAAATATTCTTATTAATTGCCAGCAATAGCCTCTATAATGCTAAATTTAATGATCATTTTATTTGGCCCTTGGGTATCATTTGTCATGGTTGATCACTCTCTCTTCGTAGATAGACTCACTTGACTTGATCATACTCATAAAAGCAGCATTTAAAAAGACGAAGGAAGAAAAGTCCAGTACAGAACATATAGTTTTCAGATAAAGCAATTTGACTTATGTAAATACAAAGGTATTCGGTGTCATCATTAAAATTTGTAGTGTCTAGGACAAGAATATCACCAGGGCCCGCTTTACCGTATGTCTCGATATTTAGAAGTTATAAATTGAGTTTTAAAAAACTGTGAAATAAACAAAATATATTATGTCTTTATCCTGGCTTAAATGCTTTTTTTTTTTAAATTTTTTTTTAAAATTATACTTTAAGTTCTAGGGTACATGTGCACAACGTGCAGATTTGTTACATATGTATATATGTGCCATGTTGGTGTGCTGCACCCATTAACTCATCATTTACATTAAGTGTATCTCCTAATGCTATCCCTCCTCCCTCCCCGCTCCCCACAATATGACCCAGTGTGTGATGTTCCCCTTCCTGTGTCCAAGTGACCTCATTGTTCAGTTCCCACCTATGAGTGAGAGCATGAGGTATTTGGTTTTCTGTTCTTGCGATAGTTTGCTGAGAATGATGGTTTCCAGCTGCATCCACGTCCCTACAAAGGACACGAACTCATCCTTTTTTATGGCTGCATAGTATTCCGTGATGTATATGTGCCACATTTTCTTAATCCAGTCTGTCACTGATGGACATTTGGGTTGATTCCAAGTCTTTGCTATTGTGAATAGTGCCACAAT